>NC_056726.1:1820129567-1820202067 GCF_019279795.1 Protopterus annectens | reverse complement strand
TTAATGTAAAATCTTTTTTCCTTTGCTGTATGGGATTAGGAAAATGCCCAGCAACTGGATAGACTGGCTTAAAGAAATTTATTTAAGCAATTTCAACAAAATTGAAGGGTCTCTATTATTTAGATTGAGACTACCTGTGAAAAAATCAGGAATGGTTCCTTGCACATCAAAACCTGTAGTTCAGAAATTCATTTAGTTGTCATGACAACAAACAGAAGAGCTGTGTTACAAGTTAAAATTTTGAGGGATTTGAATGACACTGGTTCAAAGGGGATTTGGGTGAGCTTTTCTAAGATAACATTCAAGTCCTGTGGTGTAGTAACATCCTTTCTTGGTGGTCTCAAGTGCAATATATCCTTGATGAATTAATTAACTGGTATGAAAGAGGGGTCCCTATGCATCCACACTGAAATAGCTGAAAGGTGTACCTTCACTGAGATAAAAGTCAGTCCCGACTCCTTAAAATCTGACAGGTACTGAAGATTAAAGGGCACTGATAGCAAATTTGACTTCTCATGCCTCCTTTGGTACTAGAGGTAAATTGTCTTCTTTTTAAGTAGGTAATATTTTCTTGTGGCTGACATCCTAATTTCCTTCATGGTATTAGACACAACAGCTAAAAAGGTGCCCAAAGAAAGAAGTGCCAAACCACATATAGACGGGCATATTAAAGACCCCCTTAAGCTGAGTCAAGAGGTCAACATGGTGAATCAGAATGAATGGTTTCCCCTTTGTCATCCAGTGGAAAACAGACCAAATGCTGCCTGGACAAAAATGGTGCTAATAGAATTATCTATGGCCCTTCTCCTTTCCTTACTAGAGCACCCTGAGAAGTAGGGGGATTGGAAGGAAGCATGCAAGAACAGAATTTGACATCTCCCATGCCTGGCACAGATCACCTAGGACCCCTGGTGATGGATGAGTATTGTTGGCCCCCACAGTTCAGCCTTTGTTTTGGTGATCCTTTACAGTAGTGTATTCCACCTTCCGAGTCCCCTCAGCTGCCCAGTCAGTGGTCCACCATAATAAGTATACCAAAACAGAATCAGACTACCAAAAGGGAACCCACTACTGCTTCCCACTGAAGTCACACGTATCTGGACAATTAGTAAAGTTAACATTAAATAGTGTATTTCACCTTCCGAGTCCCCTCAGCTGCCCAGTCAATGGTCCACTGTACTTAGTATACTGAAACAGAATCAGACTACCAAAAGTGAACTCACTACTGCTTCTCACTGAAGTTACAAGTACCTGGACAATTAGTAAAGTTGACATTAAGTAGTGTATTCCACCTTCTGAGTCCCCTCAGCTGCCCAGTCAGTGGTCCACCTTACTAAGTATACTGAAACAGAATCAGATTACCAAAAGGGAACCCACTACTGCTTCCCACATTAAGTATGTGATTTTGTGTTCTGCCAGATAATACTATAAGATAAATCTGTGCCCCTCTTAACCAGTGGTCTCTCATGCATTACTTAGCTCCCTAGGTGACCTGCTCCATTCACCCAATTATCTAACCTATAACTCCTAGCCTCCCACTCTGCTATCCCTCTCTAGATTTTTCTTAGCTTGCCCTCACTCCAATGGCTTCATACTTCTAGTTATATCCATTAAATGTAGCTATAACAGAACAACTCTGCCTTTTTCTGTGCTTCATCCCCTCTCACCCCATACTCTCTATCTCTCGTGAATAAACCTCCTTTCCAGTACTCCCTTCTCCCCTCACCCTCAGCCACAGTGTACCCTCTAGGCTACTCCTCTCTATCTTTCCAGTTCTAGCTTTCCAGGAAATTGATTTTACCTTACTTATCTCTTTCTGGTTGCTTTTTTTTTGCTTTCTCCTAACCCTTCCATACTGGGCTCAACCCGCTCCATTCTCCCTCGCTACACATGGGCTCACTCTGCTCCCCTACCCTACCCCCATTCCCACCCACCCCTAGAACAATTATGTTTATAGTTAAAGACCACACCCCAGTCACTGCACACCTCCTCCCACAATCTAGTTATCCTATCACATTTCACCTTGTTTCCCCTACAGGGACACACTCTACCACAACCTCTCACTACAACACTCAACTCATACTATTAAAGAAACACACCTTACACACCCTGCTCTTTCTCAATCCACAACCAATGTTCTATAAAATAAACACACACTTACTAAACACACTAATCTATCCCTTCACAATTTCTGCTGTACTCATTCTTTCATCGCTCACCACATACCATTCTCAGCTTAATGACAACACCCCATCACCAGGGCAAACAGAAGCAATAGGCAATCCAGTCAAACTAATACATTTCTCCATATCAACATGTGACCTAATCCCCTCCCATACCATCTCTTTCCTACACAATCAGCATTTAGCTAAACAAAACTCCCATTTGTCTCAAAGACATGCTAAAATAATTTACAAGCTTACTAAACTCTACCTACACCTACTTAAAACACTTTCATGCAGTGGTGACATTCACCCTAATCCAAGACTTAGTACAACAACCAACCCAAACTTAGATTAGCTAAAACTTCTATACCACAGACCAACCTCCTCTCTCCTTTTCCTAAACCTAAATGTAAGAAGTATATTAAACAAAATTCATGAACTTCATGCCCTATTACCTCTATATAAACCAGAGATCATGTTGCTAACTGAAACATGGCTAAAGCCAGAACACCACAATAATGAGATCACAGCTCCTGGTTACAATATTATACATAGAGATAGAGTGGGGAGGCAATATTATAATATTATTCCAAAACCATCTCAACATTGAATTACACAATGGTAATCCCCCTGTAGACAACAATGTAGAACTAATCCTTGCTAAATTAAAACTAAACCTCAACAAACATATAAATATTGTAGACAATTACATCCCACCAGGCAATAACACTACTATAATGGAAAATCTACTAGACTGGATTTCAAACTCTCTCCCACAGGAAATTATACTATTAGGAGACTTTAATATTGACTGGTTTAGCTGCTCTAGTCACAATCCCTCTAACTATATTAACTTACATGGGTTTACCCAACTAATCTCATCCCCCACTAGAATCAACAAATCATCCCACCGCAAGTACATTTTTGATTGGATTCTTATATCTAACCCCTCTCTCACATACAAATCTAGTTGTCTACCTGATAGTTTAAGTAACCATCAACCAACCTATCTAATTAGAAATAGATCCCAACACATCAGTCAGACTATCTTCCGAGTAGTAAGAAATAAAAAGACCTTTACCCCTAATACATTCCTCAGTGCACTAAAATCTTGTAATTGGGCTTCTCTAAAGGAACTGTCTCTTGATGAAGCTGTGCAGTACTTTAACTCGACTTTCTTACAAATCTTAAACTATCATGCACCCTGCAGAACCATTAGAATAAAAGAAAAATATACCCAATGGCTAACTAAAGAAACCAAAACTACAATGAATGAAAGAAAGAGATAAGGCTTGGATATAATGCTACAAAAACAAAACCATTACTATGAGACAAAATTACTTAGAACTCCGTAACAAAACCAAAAAGCTAATTAAATGTGGCAAAACCAACTACTATAAAAGCATGCAAGAAAAATATGCTAACAATCCTCAATGATTCTGGGCCACAATAAATACTATACTACAGCCAGGTAAATCCACAACCCCAACCCCTATGACAGTAAACAGCCATGACAACATTCCCACACAATTCAATAAGTACTTTACTGAAACTGTCCAAACCCTAGCCAATGCCCAAAATAATGCTAGCTGCCCCACAACATCTAACAAAACCCACCCCAAGACAATTCATCCAACTTCTCCCTGCACCCCATATCCACCAAGGTTATTTCTAAACTCCTTCACAAACTCAAGTCAACCACACTAGCTGCTGATAACCTACCTACTAGCAGATTTCCTTTAGATAGCAGCTGAAGCCATAGCCTATCCTGTTGCTATTCTCATCAACAGGTCTCTATCTGAATGCACGGTACCGACCTTATGGAAAACATCACACATTATACCACTATACAAAGGAGGTAACTCCTTAGAACTCACCAATTACCGTCCAATAGCTATTCTATCACCCCTATCCAAAATACCAGAAAGAGTTGTTCATTCCCAAATAATGCAGTACCTCCAAAATGACAACCTGCTATCTAAACACAGCATGGATTTAGACCATCTCATAGTACCACCACTGCACTACTGTCTTTCACTAATACAGTGAACCACTACAGAAACAAGGGTTTTTTCGTATCTTCCATATTCTTAGACTTATCAAAAGCTTTTGACATGGTTAACCACAATATGCTTCTCAAAACTCTATCAACCCTAAACATCAGTCCCTCCTCTATCTCATGGTTCAGCAGCTACTTATCAGACCAACAACAGGCTGTCCTATGGCAAAACCAATTGTCCCCTCTGTTACCAGTATCCTTAGGTGTCCCTCAAGGTTCCATCCTTGGCCCATTGCTTTTCTCTCTTTTTACCAACTAGTTCTCTTCCTCCGCACTCTCTGCTTCAGTAGTACAATATACTGATGACACCACCTTTATATGTGCTGCTCCCACAAAAAAAGAACTGCATACCCTAATCCAAAATAACTTTACCTTAGCTGAAACATGGTATACTAGCTCCAAACTCATTCTTAATCCCAAAAAAACAAAATGTATTCTGTACAGCCAAGGTAGCCCCCCCCCCCGACAACTTTTGCATAACTTCCAAAGATAATATCCAGATCAGTCCAACCTCACACACTAAACTGCTAAGTGCAGAAATTGACAACAACCTGAAATTTGACATCTACATTGCTCAAACCATCAAGAAAGTAAACAAAAAGTTTGGTCTCCTCTACAGGAACAAATATTTATCACTAGACATACCAAGGCCACAATAGCAAGGACTCATCTTTTGTCCATCCTCCTCTATGCCTCCCCAGTCCTGACTAACCTCCGCCAGGCTGATTTAAACAAAATGGAATCTTGCTACAACAAGATTGCCAAGTTTGCTACTGAAGCCTCATACAGATCACATCACTGTCTATCTTTAAAGCAGCTTAACTGGCTTGAGCTCCCTCAACTGCGCTACTCTGTCAATTGTCAGTAGCACACAATGTATACTATCTTCCTGACAAAACCCCTGCACTCCAGGATCTAATTCAACCCTATACTATTGCTAGTCCCTTAAGATCTACTAACCAAAACCCCATAAAAGTCAACAAATATAAGAATGATGCTGTTAAGTCTCTCTTCGGGTACACTATCGCAAGAGCCTGGAATACACTACCTAGCCATATAACTTCTAATAACTCTACTATACAGTTTAAAAAGCTATTTAAAACCTACTATTCTAACAACTGAACCACACAAAAAGGTAGCAAGCACCAAACCAAATAACAACCCTTGTTGAGGTCCCAGAAAAACCACAGCTTGAACGGAAGAGTGAAGATAATAAACTTTAATCCACACGGAAAATCCAACAACAAAAGCTTGATAAAAGCATGAAAAAAGCATAAAAGTCTTCCCTGGTTAAGTGCTTTCATCTGCAGGAAATGCAGATTTCATCAGAACCATGATCACGGTGCTGATTACACTTTTATAGTTAGTTTCTTTGATTACACTTGTATATGGGCTAAACATAATTACACAAATATTACTATTATTGTAATTGACTCTCTTATTGGAATTGAAAGGTTTCCCCAGCAAAGGTGGATGCTTCTGTCCCCATTCCTTTTTAACAAATGTAATTATGGGGGTTAACATAGAAACTGGGTATCCCCTTTTTTTAAACATATTAAAGATGTTGTCCAATTCTTTTTCCATGATGATTTTGTTAGATGACATACGTGCGGCACGTATGCATTGACCTTTAAACACATTTTTGAAAACATGAGGTGGATGACTACTCCCATAAAATAAATAATCATTGGAGAATGTGTTCTTTCTGTAAATTCTTGATTCAAACCCTTTACTACTGTTGTTAACATATGTGTCAAGATACGAAATCCCTTCCTTTTCCACTTTATAAGTGAATTTCAAGAAACAAGTCGTATTGTTTAAGTAATCAATAAAACTCTTAATAAGATCTTCAGGTCCATTCCAGAGAATGAATAAATCATCCAAGTATCTTGTGTAATATACCATATGTTTATAAAATTCACTAGGGAATATAAATAATGATTCCCATTCTAACATTACCAAGTTGGCGAACACAGGGGCACAAGAGGCCCCCATAGCTACGCCCTTGGTCTGCCTGAACACTTCTCCTTGAAATTGTAGATAATTATAATCAAAAATTAACCCCATCATGTCAACAATGAGGTTAATTCTCTCCCAACTCAAAGTGGAATATTTTCTTAGGCTTTCAAAAAAGTATTCCAAGCCAATTTCTTTTGGAATGCTTGAAAAAAGGTCAACAACATCAATTGTCAAAAATAAAAGATCACTTTGCCAAATATCTGGAGTCAAGTTTGCTAAAACGTTCCATGAATCCTTAGTGAGGTGTCTAACATTGTCATAAACATGTTTAGTCCATCCGTCAATGATAACCCCCATATTATATGTCTTAGATTTAGACCCATAAATAATAGGTCTAAAAGGGGGTTTACTCAAACATTTGTGTATTTTCGGAATACCGAAAATAATAGCCGTTTTTGGAAACTCTTCTCGGATGAACTCATAAACCTCATTAGATATTCGGTCATCTAGTAAATATTCTTCTAATACTAGGTCAATTCTCCTGTAACCAATATTAACTTGGTTCACTGAAACTTCTTCATAATTCCCAGTAAGGTGGAGAATGTTGTGGATTTCATTATTGTAATCCAGGGTGGAAAAAATAACAATACCTCCACCTTTATCTGGTTTCATGATCCTAATGTCTTGGTTGGCCAAAATATTTTTCAAAACTTCCCTTTCTTTAATACTTAGATTGTCCTTGTACAACCCTCCATAATCTGGGTTGTTTTTGATATTAGAATAGAGCCAATATATATCTTTACTTACTAATTTTTCAAAATTGGCTATGTTCGGATGATAAGTAGGAATGTAGGCACTTTTTTTCTTATATTTGTTAACATTGTTATGTCTGTCCCTTTCATCTGTTCCATTAAACTGTATAGCCAAATCAAGTCTCCGGCAAAACAATTTCATCTCCTTAATTGTATCTATGATATTAAATTTTGCCGTAGGTATGTATTTCATCCCTTTACTGAACAGGGAAAAAAATTCTTCATTAATACTTACATCCGTATAATTATATACATTAAAACCACTGGATGTATGAATGGTCAAATTGGTATTCTCACTAAGTGAAATGTTCTCACTGTTTAAAATTTGTTCTTCTACTAAAAAATCTGGAAGAACATCCTGAGAATTACTAGGAATGAAGGGGTCTTGAATATTATTAGGAATGAAGGGGTCTTGAAAGTGAACTTCATTAGGGGGGTTGGACACTTGAACCTCATCTAGTGCCCCAATCTGAAGATCTAAAACCTCATTTTGTAGGTTTTCGCAGGTGGATAAAATCTTCCCCCCTGAAAATTTGTTTCCTCCTCATATCTTTGTGAGTCCTTACGACCCCTAAAGTCCCTCTCTCTTTCAAAAAAAATGTTTGTCTCTATCATTTGGCCACACATAAGCTCTATTGTTCTTGTATGAAAAAAGATCCCTTTCAATTTTCTTATTTTTCCTAGTTTGTGTATCCGCTACCCTATGTTCTGCTGTTTGGAACTGTTTATGATATAAATCATACCATTGTTCAAAATTTTGGTCCTGAATAATTTCCTCATTAACTTTTTCAATTTCATCAGTTAAAATAGATATTTTTTCCTCATTATACTTCATAAGTTTCCTCATGAACAAAAAACCAAACTCATTGAACATCTGATTGAATTCATAAATAACATGACTATTAAATTCAATCCCCAAAGGTAGCTTAAAAAAGCGTAAACCTTTAGGCACAATCTGTAAATCAATACATTGTTGCAAGTAGGCATTGTCTATTTTAACATTTTTGATGTTAACCAATTTCTTCCCTAAGTTATATATTTTATGTTTAATAAATACACCTTCATTATTGCTTCTAGATTTACTACATAAAACATTTCTCTCACTGTATTTAAAAACAACTTCATTATTTAAAAAAGGTCAATAACATCATATTTTGAACATTTGTTAGATACTGTTGTTCCATGTCCTTTTTTTGTTTTTATTATGAACGTTGGTTCTATCATTAGGACTGGAAACAACTTCTTTACAAACAGTACCTTTAAATATTTCTTGGCGTTTAGCCTTGGAAGAATACATTTTCACCGCTTCCCGGTGTTTAGGTTTTGCCCCCAGTCTCTGCGTTTCGTCGTCCAGCTGAAAGAGGCTAAAATCGAAGGTACAATCCACATCTAGTGAGTTGTTTAAATCATTTTCCTTAGAAACTGAATCTTTGTTCACATATTTAGAGCTTTGGCATACAGAAATGCCTTCCGAAACAATGCCGTGGGCATTAGAAACTTGTCCGTTAGGTATCTCACTTGAAAGACTACTATTAAGTTCTATATTTCCCTCCGGCAAAGTTTTGACATCAATGTTTAAATTATGATCATTTAAGTTGGTGTCCACAGCCCCCGCTTGGGACTGCTGTTTAGAGATGTCAGCTAACTTGCTGACTAAAATCAACAACTTGCTTACGTCAGCCTGCAAGGATGTGACCTCCGCCCTCAGAGATTGTAGCTCCTCCTTGTCCGATGAAGCCGGTGGCGAATTCAAGACCTCAGCCATCAGGATTAATGAAAAACTAAACCACACAAAAAGGTAGCAAGCACCAAACCAAATAACAACCCTTGTTGAGGTCCCAGAAAAACCACAGCTCGAACGGAAGAGTGAAGATAATAAACTTTAATCCACACGGAAAATCCAACAACAAAAGCTTGATAAAAGCATGGAAAAAGCATAAAAGTCTTCCCTGGTTAAGCGCTTTCATCTGCAGGAAATGCAGATTTCATCAGAACCATGATCACGGCGCTGATTACACTTTTATAGTTAGTTTTGGCGCCAAAATTCAAAACCAAAAATAAAGAGACTGAAAAACTGTCCCTAACAAAAATAAATATTATTAATAAATATTGTGAGTAAAATATTGTGAATAAAATATTGTTGAATATTTTAAAATATTTTGAAAATACAGGAAAAATTTGGGTAAAAAATGTATATATATATATATATATATATATATATAGCCTACTTGTTGATACTAATAATAGTAATAATAATGTTTAATGATGAAATAAATATGATACTTAAAGAAATCAATAAAAGTAAATAATAATCTAGTCAAAAAACAATCCATAGAGGAAATAAACATCTACCTAAAATCATTCCATTAATAAAAATGGTTTGATGCTAATGTGGTAATTTAATCCAGGACTAGTAGTGGCATCACAAAACATTTGCCACTTACTTTCTAATAGTCCCAAAAAAACTTTCCAGTTGCCCTCGCAACCTTTAGAGTCAATGTGGTCAATGATACTAAAAAGAAAGGTGTGTTCCTGCCCTCTGTCTAAAACATGTTTACTGAGGGCATTATTACAATCCTGTTTTTTAATCTTATATAAATGCTCGTAAATCCTAGTTTGTTTTATGACTAGATTATTATTTACTTTTATTGATTTCTTTAAGTATCATATTTATTTCATCATTAAACATTATTATTACTATTATTAGTATCAACAAGTAGGCTATATATATATATATATATATATATATATATATATATATATATATATATATATTTTACCCAAATTTTTCCTGTATTTTCAAAATATTTTAAAATATTCAACAATATTTTATTCACAATATTTTACTCACAATATTTTACTCACAATATTTATTAATAATATTTATTTTTGTTAGGGACAGTTTTTCAGTCTCTTTATTTTTGGTTTTGAATTTTGGCGCCAAAACTAACTATAAAAGTGTAATCAGCGCCGTGATCATGGTTCTGATGAAATCTGCATTTCCTGTAGATGAAAGCGCTTAACCAGGGAAGACTTTTATGCTTTTTTCATGCTTTTATCAAGCTTTTGTTGTTGGATTTTCCGTGTGGATTAAAGTTTATTATCTTCACTCTTCCGTTCGAGCTGTGGTTTTTCTGGGACCTCAACAAGGGTTGTTATTCTAACAACTGGCTAGGCTCCTGTTACTCCCCAGGGTAAGACATAAACAATGTATTAATAAAGGATAAAAATGAGAGTACTGGTAAGTTATTCCAGCTCTCTGGTAAAACTGCTATTTAGATCATACCTTAAAATATGTCACCACTGTAGAAATGTATAGTATAGGCCAAGGACCTATTTAACAGATAGTCAACAAACACTATCTGTGGTCAGTAGCAATTACCAATGCATGTTTTCATCCTAAAATTATAATGTTTGATTTTTGCCTCTACTGCACTGAACTTTGTATTGTTGCCTTCATTATTTTTTGAAATTGTTTACCTTATTGTGTGTGTAATTTTAATTATGTGTTTAATTTTACTTATGTAATGTAACTTGTCGAGCTTTACTCCCCGGGCCTCCACTGAAAAGGGACCTGTGTCCAGTCAGACTTTCCCGGTTAACAAATGTAAAATAAAAATAAAAATCTAAAGGCGAAGGCACCTAATTCCCAAATGTCTTTGTATGGCTCTCTCAAGTAGAATGTCCTTAGTTGTCTGCAAATTAAAGCAAAGTCCAACTGATGGAAAAAGGTCTTATTTCTGAATCACCCAATCTACAGATTATTTGGAGAAAAGCATCCCTGTCCAGCATCTACTCTTCAAAATCCACTTCTGTTTTTGTTTAATTCTGCTTCACTGAGCCACCAAAGAGTTCTGCTAAGACCAAAGGTAGGAGGCTCTCTGGTGCAAGCCTGAGCCTTGGGCTATCTCACAAGCAGTCATTGCCAGTCTGCACAGAGGTATAAATGAGTTTTTCCCCGTTTGTTTATGTACCACATCACTGCACATATTCTGGCTTCCAAACAGACTTGAGAGCCCCGAGGGCTTGGATCTCTGCCATCATTTTCTTTATGTTGACACAAAATTGAGTTTCTTATTGTTCTAGGTAACCTGGATCTTGAGTTCCTGCTGTGGTCTCCACATGTTGTTTCTGATAAACTGGTGGTCAGAGTCTGATTAACAGGATTGTGCTTGAGGTGTACCCTTAAATCACTTTGAATGTCTTGCTCCCGCCAATTAAGCTCCTAGTGAATGCAATGCAAGATAAAGTGGTCACTTCTCCAGAAACAGTGTGGTGCAGTGGTAGTGTTGTCACCTCACAGCAAGAGGTTTTCTGGTTTGATTCTTGGCTGGGGTGCCTTCTGTGTGGAGTCTGCATGTCATTCCTGCATTTGTGTGGGTTTCCTCCAGGTGCTCCAGTTTCCTCCCACATTACAAAGACGTGTCTGGAACATTTCTGCTCAGACCTCCTCTGAAAATTGGCTTCATTCCAAGTTGGACTTTCCCGGTTAACAAATGTAAAATAAAAATAAAAATCTAAAGGCGAAGGCACCTAATTCCCAAATGTCTTTGTATGGCTCTCTCAAGTAGAATGTCCTTAGTTGTCTGCAAATTAAAGCAAAGTCCAACTGATGGAAAAAGGTCTTATTTCTGAATCACCCAATCTACAGATTATTTGGAGAAAAGCATCCCTGTCCAGCATCTACTCTTCAAAATCCACTTCTGTTTTTGTTTAATTCTGCTTCACTGAGCCACCAAAGAGTTCTGCTAAGACCAAATGTAGGAGGCTCTCTGGTGCAAGCCTGAGCCTTGGGCTATCTCACAAGCAGTCATTGCCAGTCTGCACAGAGGTATAAATGAGTTCTTCCCTGTTTGTTTATGTACCACATCACTGCACATATTCTGGCTTCCAAACAGACTTGAGAGCCCCGAGGGCTTGGATCCCTGCCATCATTTTCTTTATGTTGACACAAAATTGAGTTTCTTATTGTTCTAGGTAACCTGGATCTTGAGTTCCTGCTGTGGTCTCCACATGTTGTTTCTGATAAACTGGTGGTCAGAGTCTGATTAACAGGATTGTGCTTGAGGTGTACCCTTAAATCACTTTGAATGTCTTGCTCCCGCCAATTAAGCTCCTAGTGAATGCAATGCAAGATAAAGTGGTCACTTCTCCAGAAACAGTGCGGTGCAGTGGTGCAGTGGTAGTGTTGTCACCTCACAGCAAAAGGTTTTCTGGTTTGATTCTTGGCTGGGGTGCTTTCTGTGTGGAGTCTGTATGTCATTCCTGCATTTGTGTGGGTTTCCTCCAGGTGCTCCAGTTTCCTCCCACATTACATGTGTCTGGAACATTTCTGCTCAGACCTCCTCTGAAAATTGGCTTCATTCCAAGTTGGACTTTCCCGGTTAACAAATGTTAAATAAATAGTATAGCAATAAATAAGTCCTGCCAGGGGTACCATCAAGATTGTGGATGTATGTACCCCAAAATGTATAAGTATTCTCCTGTAGTAACTAACTTCTATTGAGAAGTCTAAGAATGTATAAGAATGTAGCTTCACATGGATTCCAGCTTGTTTTGATGTAAGAAGGTCTTCTGGTTTGAAGAGTCTGCAAAGGTCCCTAGGAATACTACTGTTCTGAATGGAGTAAAGTTTGACTTGGGGAGACTGAGAGAAAGAGAGAGTAAAAGAGAGGGATAGACTGATAGAAAGACTAGAAGTCTAGAAACAACTTATGATGAACTGCAGTGACCTTTCTTCTCCCTCCTGGTAAAGGATCTGGATAAGTCATTCAGATATAGCTTAACAGGAATGCCCTCGGTTCTGCAGTATGCAATTTCTGAAGCCAGAAACTGGGTAAAGATTTTGGCAACAATAGCCAGTCCAAAGCACAAAGAGGCAAACTGGTAGTAAACTCCCCCTTCTGCAAACCTGAGATAGCACCTGTGGTCTTTGGTAAGCTTTGTTAAGGTCCAGAGTAAATATTAGTGATTTTGAGAGCAAAATGTTTAGGAGGGCCTGAAGAGTATGTATTTTGAATTTTGGAACCTTTATATTTGTTTAACCTTGAATGCAGGCTGCAGGTTTTGTGTACGTTTTTTAAAGTCCCGGACTACTTGATCCAGTCCTGGAGAACAAGTAATGGCAAAGAACCTGATTGGTCTAACATCTTATACCTGGATGTATGGGTCTTCTGACCACTTCAGAGGCCTTGGTATGTGGATGAGTTTCATGGGCCTTCACCTTGTGACTGCATATGTCCTTGAGAACAAGGACCAATGAAGATCTGTTCTCACCCTTAGAGATTACAAACTAGGTGATGGAGTCATGTACCTGAGGAGAGATGTCTGGCCTGATAAGTTAAGTAGGAGCTTGGACTTTGAGGAATGTGTGATATCTGATAGCATGGCAGCATCCTAAGGAACAACACAAGTAGCCTTGGACAGTATGGATACTAGGGCTGGAGAATACAAAAGTACTTCTCCAAAACCAACCTTAGAGGCTGAAGCACCATCTCCTGTCACCTTGTTCATCTTCTTTGGGTTACTTCTCTACTTATCTTTTATTTTTCAGTGGGATGGGATAGGACATCAGTAGATGTACTGTTTACATGGCACAAGGCCTCAGGCTTTAGCTTTGGTGAGAACAGTTCCTTTGTCTTACAGCCTTTTTGTTGAAGTCAACATAAATATCACAGGTGTCAATGTTTTTTCAGAGCCAACGCAAAACAAAATATAGTGATCATAGCAATATTTACATGGAATCTGCCCATTGTGGGCACAATTATTTACTTCCTCAGGTGTGGACATACCCTAGAAACATATCAATCACCAGACCCTAAGTTACAGACAGTTTATGTTTTACAATATTGTGAAGAATAAGAAAAAAGTTTCCCCAATGGGGTACTTATCTGCCAACTGTAGAAGAGCAGGCTAAACTACTGGAATGCCAATTCTGCAGACACAACCTCTGTGAACCACACTGCAGCAAGAAAGAACTTAAGATAGTGCAGGGGAATTTGAATCATCTATCATTAATGAGCTGATGCCCCAGGAACATGGACATCTGCCTGACCAAGAGGGAGAAATGTACAAAACTTTGGTAGTTGGGCTAGATGTCAGACTTCTGTGGCTGAAGTCCTGGTGGTTATTACTATTGCCACAAGAATCCAGACAAGGAACATCTACTTTTGTTGATGTTTTCTTTAATGGTACTTGTGACACTGCCAGCCCAGCTATCTGGAATTTTGTAAATAATCATATGTCATTTGTGAATATTAATATGATTCATATGCTAGTCTTACAAATTTAAGAGAACTACATGTTATGTGGATATTAAACTACTGGTTCATAAGTGTGTGTTGAACTGTATGTTATGTACTAAGCTTCAAGAATGTAACCACAGTGTACCCTACTGGAAAAGAATAGAAATGTATATAGACTATATACCTGTGCAAATGTATGTTTTAATAGTAGAAGCTGGAACATACAGATTTAACTTGCAAAACTTCAAGAAAATAAGCTGAATTTGTTTTATGATTGTGTTATCTCAATTTCAGTGCATCAAGCAGATACAATGTCTTGAGCTAGAAGTTTTCCTAGTGTCTTGAAACAGAAATAATTACTAGGTTTAAAATGTAAAAGTTTTGTTTTATGACTTTTAGTTCTAGGCAAACATCTGAGAGATATGTACTTCTCACACAGAAATGTTAAAAATTATGTTAGTGTCTGATAGCCTGGGAACTGAAGGCAGGTGACAAAGAGTGATGTCATCCGAGCTAACGCAACAGTAATGTTGACTATTAATTTAAGAACTCTCTCAGATAAAGACTTTGCATTATGTATTTTGTCTTGGACCTAGCAGAACATCCACTCATCATCATCTACATTTGCCTTGCTAACAGTAAGTAACTAGGGTACAGTGGTTTCTTTTAGATATAGATAGGAATATAGTAAAGATTAGTTTAGATGTTTTCTGTATTTATTTGATACTGTCCTGCAATGTTGTTTTAAAATATTTCCTGTGATTCTGAACTCTGTAGTCACTGTGTTGAGTTATTGAGTGTTGTCTTGTTTTTTTATTATTTATTATTAAATATATTTAAACCTATCTTTGTGGCTGATATTTGTGAGACATACTTAAGCACTTAGAGTACTTGCATATGTATTTGGTGGCACTATACAGGCCACTCCTAAACAGCCTTGCTGTTGGTCACACTTACCATTTGGATAATAGTAACATTATACAGTAGGATTGGGCACCCTTTGTAAGAGCCTTAGAGTAGCTGATAAGTAATGGGTGGTGGCAGTGATAACTACCTTATAGTCTCGGCAGAAGGGGCATAGCTAGTAAACATGTGCCAGCCTTCCTCAGGAGTCTCTGTGTGTTTGTATATAATTAAAATCTCAAAGTGTGTGTGCGTGTGTGTGTGTGTGTGTGTGTGTGTGTGTGTGTGTGTGTGTGTGTGTGTGTGTGTCAGCTACTTGGGCAGGGACACAAAGCACTGGTTGGACAGAGATGATGTTGGAGGTTTTGGCTTGACCACTCGGCTGAGATCATAGCGTTATAGCTGTGCCAGTGGGAAGTCTTACTGGGGATCTGGAGAAAGAGGCAGAAACCAGCCCCAGACTGACTGTGATCTCTGTGTGCTCTTAAGGGAAATTGTACTTTACTGTGTGTATACTTGTCATCCTCCCAATGTGTACATCCTTCATTGGTGCTTGTGGTGAGAAATGAGGCTGCTTGATTACTGGACCAGTGCAGGGGCATCCCACTACTGTTGATGGCACTTTTGCACTGTTGTTTGGTCTTATATCAACACATTTGCAAGGCACTACAAGATGGATGTTACTTCCAGATGCAGATCTTTTGTGGAACTGTGTGTGGTTCATTGCATGTTGCCATGAATGTGCTCCCACAGGAGGACTGGTTAGGGCCTTTGTCTTGCTGGTTTCAGAAGATGGAGCTTTTTTACCAGAAGAGTTACATGCTTACCATAATGAAATATCTGAAAAAGAGTGAAATAGTGTAAGAGTTATTGTAGATAAGTGGTAGTCCCCTGATGAGTTGTTACAGACAAGGTTAAGTTGCTTCAACTTACAAAAATATGGACTTTCAAGATGGCTGCAGATTAAGTTGCATATTGATCAGAACTCTCTCAGTGTGAAAAATGAGAAATTTTTATAAATGCAAGTAAAAGTTATCAATAAGGACAACATTTGGTTACTGGCTAATAATCACACTGTCCAGTTAAAGCAAAGAAGAAACTTAGAGAAAATGAGCAAAACGCAACTATAAAAGAAGATGCTCTGGCTGGAAAGATTCTTGCAGCTGTTCATCAAAAAGTTTTCATTCTTTCATACAGAAGAACACTTCCAATAATTTAGAGGAAAAAAAAAATCAAATTCTCTCTGGCATGGTTAAAATAAACAAGCCACTGGATTTATAAGTCAAATAACAAAGGACTAGAAAAACAGATGCAGTTTTAAGTAGCTATTCAAATGAGTTGATAAAACTACAGAAAACAGAGAGTGAATAAAGAAAAGACTGACATAACTTGTGGCTTCAAAAGAAAAGCTGTTTCAAAAGTAGTAGAACCAGGAGACAGAGCATTCCAAAAAAATGAAATGTTTTGCTATAGCAGAGAAATTGGAAGAAAGAGAATGTTAACTTTATGAAAGTTCAAATAAATAATACAGCTGGTTTTCCAGAGTAGGATTTGTTAATTGAGAAGGCACAGTGTGTGTATCTCCCAAATCTGGCCATCAGAAATCTGCCAAGACCTATTTTAGTAAAGCTGTAATCATACCTGCAGAAAGATAGCTATGCCTGACAAAACTGGCAGAAGGGGGCTGCAAACTACAGGCAGACTGCCACAACACTGGCCTACATTTGTTATGGAGGACTACACATGTACCTGCAAATATAGCAGGCTCTACAGGCATGTCACAGCACAGAGTAACAGACACTTGTGTGAAATCCCATACCCACAACCAATGTGAACACAGCCACAGCCACATATGGTAAGCGTGCTTAATGTTACAGTATATGGACTGTCTGATCAACACCATCCTCATATGTGCCACTCACACACTAACCCTACATATACTGGGCCAATACACAGTGTATTCCGATGCCTGACTGTGATGTGGGACATGTGTGTGTTTGGCCCTACAAACATGTAAGCTGATTGGGTACCATACACCAGAGCAGCATGCAACATCAAATAGAACAGGACAAAGAACAATGACATCTACCACAGTCTGTACACAGGCCAAAGTACATATTCTCAATACACACACTGTCGACAATCACCATAAGTACACAGACCTCATTAATGTACACACTACAACAGAATGTCCTAGTTTTGTCCTCAAATATAAGCTCTACTATACATAACATATCTATCAGTCTGATATCTCACTGGCTTGTTATCAGGTATGGTGTCAATAAATAATGGTGTACTGAACATATGCATTTCTTACTGCATGACATATGTACAAAGGCTGACAAAGTTGTGGCTGGAGGCACAAACACAGGACCAATATTGACATGTTGCTGTGATAACATTATATATTTACTGGTGTAACAGGGTTTGTTGTGACATATGTCCTATGAGGGATTCACTTCATAATCTCGAATAACTGAAATCTCGAATTTTATTATCTCGAGACTATGAAGCCGAAAATCCATAAACTCGAAACCCCAGAAGCGAGAAATTTAAAATTGCGACTTCTACACTAAACATACCAGAGACACAAACACAAACATACACGTCCCTACACATACACAAACACCTACCCTACTTACAAGCAGGGGGAAAGCCCCCCTACTTAAATATACTAACTCTGAGGTCACACTACACAGACAAACACACAAAAACACCACCACACAAGCTACAGTCTCCTCGCACACACACACATCACACTAACAAAACACACAGACATACATTAAAGCCCCTACCCAAAACCCGTAAAACACAAACACTTACCTACATCTCCAACCACCCACTCACACACTGCAACACCAGGACCACTAATTCAAAATCTCTGAACTTCGGGATTTTGAATTTCACGCTTCTGGAGTTTCGGTATTCTGCACTTTTGCCCTTCTGGTCTCGGGCTACTGAAATTCAGGATTTCAGTAGTTTGAGATTCTGAAGGGAACCCCCTATGAGGGATATGAAGTCAGTAACTCTCATGGGTGTCACCATGTACTGACTGCAGTCCTCAAACTATGCTTCTGCAGTTCTAAAAATAGGTAATCTGTGAGTAACACAACACACATAAGACTCCAAACACTGGCCAGTCTGCAGATAGTCCTACAGGTTGGAGTTTCCTCAACCACATAACACTTTCATGACAGGTATTAAATCATGTAGACCAGCCATATCCACACAAATCATGTTAAACCAAAATTACTTCAAATGCAGAAGAGAAGACTTACATTCTGTTCTCATGTCTGGAGCATCCCCCTCCTGTTTGTTGGCCTGTCTCCACAGTGTATGTTGTTAGAGGTATATCCCACTACCATCTGTGATACTGTTTGCCAAACACCGAAATGAAGTCCTACTCACAGTGAATGAAAAGGGCCAACACCCACATGATGTTCCTAGTTATAGGAGTGTGTTTCCATGCAATTGGCTATGAGTAAAAGCAAAATGAAAACTCCAGCAAAGCTAGAATTTCCACTGAGTGACCTCCCAAACCTCTTGTATCACTGGCACATGGGATATATGCAAATGACCCTTATGAACATCAGGTGTTTCAGCTAATTGATGATTCTGAATGCCCATGACTTGTTTCGTCATTTTAATGGACAATTTCAGGCCAATAAAGCCAAACCCCACTAGCTGAGGATATGCATATTTCGGCCTTATGACCTTGTCAGCACAGCACAAGCAGAGTGTATGACTAAGCATAAGAAACACAGGGCTGTTATCCCCAGCTAATGTCCATTATCATTAGGGTCACTGCAAAAATATCCCAAACAACAAACTAAAACAATAAGTGAGAAGGTCACTGAAAAAAACATCAGTAACCATTGAAACCAGTGACCATAATGATAATGGGCATTAGCTGGGTATAACAGCCCTGTGTTTCTTATGCTTAGTCAAACACTCTGCTTGTGCTGTGCTGATGAGGTCATAACAAGGCCAAAATATGCATATCCACAGCTAGTGGGGTTTGCATGTATCCCATGTGCCTCTGATACAAGAGGTTTGGGAGGTCACTCAGTGGAAGTTCTAGCTTTGCTGGAGTTTTCATTTTGCTTTTACTGATTGGTTTTTCAGTAACCTTCTCACTTATTGTTTTAGTATGCAATTGGCTATGAGAATGTTACCACAGCTGTCCACATGTAATCAGCTAGTGGGGGACTGCAATTCGTGCACAGGCCATCAGCTGATCATGAGCATCACTTACAAAACACAAACTGCTGCCTAAACAAAGCAGGTGTACTTCTCCACATCCACCAGAGAGGGAGTGAGAGAGACAGACAGAGACAAAGTAAGACAGGGAGGTGGTAGCAGAGAAAAAGCTAAGCATGTCTGTGTCACACACTTACCAGTACGGGGTTTCAAACACCTGCCTGACTATGTATTGTTATTACATTTCTATGCAGTTACTGCATGTGCCACATAGCTTACATGTTGAAGAGCTGTCCAAAGGTATATTTGACAGTGAGTGACATCAGCAACAGTGATAAAGGAGGGATAAGGTAGGTGTAGTACATGTGCCTGTCCACAAGAACAGGTGTCAAGGACGACACAGCCACATTCTCTCAGAGACTCACACACATTATCACAATTGGCAGGGTCAGGATTAGAATTCCTAACTAACTAGTTTGCTACACTACATATATATTATATATTACACAGGTATCACATGCACCACAGAGGTTATTAGGCTGACATATGGACAAAGGATATGTCAATGTGTCTGACATCAGAAGGCATGCTTCTGTAGGGCAATGGGAGGTGTAGTGAGTGTGAATGGCATCCAAATCATTAATCTCCATACACACACAGACACAGGTTTGCCTTCACTGACATGCAAGGGTGCATTGCTTCACAGGTGTGTAGTGGTTGACTGTGCCAGAAGGCTGTACAAGGCAAGGCAAAGGGTATACCTTGGCATCAGGCCACATGACAATGGTCTACAGTGTGGCTCAGGGGTGTAGTCTCTGTATTGGCCCATACAGGTGGGTATTGTATTCACCATCCACTCATCTGGGTTACTATTGTGGGTGGCCAGTGCTGTGCAATGCCTGCCATGTATGTGTTCTATATTCCATAACACCAAATACCACATTAAGAAACCAGTTTAATACGAAACAACCAAAGCTTTCGGAGCTACACCCTTTATCAATGCTAATACAACATCTATACATTTAACTATTTAAATAGGAGCACAAAACATCATGTGACTACAGCCAGCAAATCACATGAATACAACTTAAAATAACATCACAAGATATCAATATAACATTTTAAAATAGTAATAAAAATAACAAATAATAATAAAAAAATAATCAAAAAAATCGAAGTTCACTATTTTGCAACTTCAGTAACACAGGTTTAAGGGTGACAGCAGTATTAAGGCCTGGATGTTTATCAGCTGCTAACCTCAGTATCTAGTCATATTCTTTGTTCTGTAATACATTATTGACATCACCTTCTCTTATGTCCTTATAAACTATTTCTATAACTTTAAATTTAAACTTGTGAGTAATACCTTTACTAATAACGTGTCTACTTAGCACATTTGTTTCTTTTCCTCTCTTTATATCCGATCTATGTTCTATAATGCACTCTTTAAATCTTCTTGTCATCTTGTCCACATAAAATGAAGGGCAACAATCACAAGTAGCTAAGTACACTACATTTACAGTATTACAGTTAGCCAGCAATCTAAATGTATAGTGTGTACCTGTAACAGGATGTATAAATAAGTCACTACCTTTACCTAATATGTCTGTACAGCACGTACAACTCATACAGATATAGGTTCCCACTCTTGTTTCTGGTTGCCACTTCATTGTAGATTTTTGTTACATATCTTACTTTTTAAATTCATCATATTTCTATATGAAAAAAGGGTGTTTACATTTAAAACTCCTCTAAGTTCAGGTGAAGCCATTAAAATTGGCCAATTTTTTTTCAATAATGTTTCTAACAGCTTGTGTCCTAAGATTAAAAGTAGTAATGCATCTAACCATATTATCATGTGGTGCAGACCTATGTAAAGAATTTCTCTCCCCTGGGTCAACATTAAAGATAGGCCTCAGATATGTTTCTCTATCTTTTTTCACTGATTCAATCATTTCTAAGACAAAACCTTCATTGTAACCACTATCCAAAAACTCTGATTTCATATCCTCCAGTTGCTTAATGAATGTGGCATTGTCTGTATTTAACCTACTGGCCCTACTAAACTGCACTCTTAATATTCCTTTAAATACATGTGGGGATGCATGCTATGCCTATGCAAGTATCTTCTGGAATGTACTTCTTCTTATGGATAGAAGTTTCTATATGACCTAATTTTAATTCCAAATGGACATCAAGGAGTGTAATATTATTTTTAGGAGATTCCATTTTAAACTTCAGGAATTCAGTCGTACTATTTAAATAATTCACATAGCTACATAGTTCTTCATGTGTACCTTTCCAGATGATAAAACAGTCATCTACAAAGCATTGGTAAAAACAAACCTTACCACTATGAATATTTAAATCACTACATACATACTTTGTCTCCCACTGATGGAGTACCAAATTTGCATAAGTATTGGCGATGGAAGTACCCATCCCTACCCCGGTAAGTTGTAAATACAATTCATTATTAAATTAAAAAATGTTCTTAGTAAGAACCAGATCCAACAATTGACAGATATTCTCCACAGCCCTAGCACACATACTTCCTTTACCTGTCAAAAATTCTCTTATGGCTTCTATACCATAATTATTAGGAATTATTGTAAATAGTGAAACTATATCTAGAGTTACAAAAAGAGTTCCAAATCTCAAAGTAAGCACTCTATTTTCCTTCTAAAACCCAGCAGTAGCTAGGATAAGTGTCTTATAAGTAAGCACCAATAAACTAAAGCACTACACCCTCTTATACTCCCTTTAAGTACTTGGCTCCCTATTGGTCCTTTTTGATCAAGTCAAAAAGTAATTCCTTATACTATTCTGGCATGTCCAAAAGTCAGTTTCAGGTTTACTCTCCAGTCCAGCTGGTGAATATGGGAATCTTGAGGCAATGTTACAACTGCCTTATGTACACAGACCACCCTCTCCTCTTCCCAACAAGCTCAAATATATGTGAGAGATGCAACTATATAGCCAAATTGGAGGTTGAGCTCTCTCAACATAGTACTGGCACGGTCAGTCTGGAGAAGAAAGTAATCACACACACCACAAATCCAGTCTCACATAGACCTATCGCAACAACAAACTAAACACATAAACACACAAAAACATACTCGGAGGCTCTAAATAAAAATCTGCCCAAGCAACAGAGACCTCCAAAGCAGACATCCAAGCAACTGCTACCCCACAACAATACCCACATATCACATAGTTCACAAAGTCAGTGTGCCACACAGTCACAACCCTTAAGGCTAAACAACACACCTAATACACTTGTAATAGGTGACTCTATTGTCAGACACACTGACGTCCCTCTCACCAGGCTGAACAAGGAGAAGGTCACTGTAAGCTGCCTGTTGGGTGCCAGGATCCACAACATAACCCAAGCACTCAGGTCACTCCAAAGCAAGTACAAATATGACTCTGTCCATCGTCCATGCTGGTGTGAATGACCTGATACATACCTCCCTGGATTACATGAAAAGAGACATAGAGGAGCTCCCTGATTATGTGGCCCAGGCCGGTATGACCCTGACCTTGAGTAGCATCTTACCCTCACCAAGAATGATACCACAGTATAAAGACAAAATTATCAATGTCAACAATTGGCTAAAGTATTGGTGTCACTCAAAGGGGATCCAGTGTCTGTCAGCCTGGGATGACATGCTTGACAAGCCACGTTGCTTCACTAGGGACGGCTTGCACCTGTCACACCTGGGTTTTCGAATACTGGACAAGGCTCTTGTCACCCCCATAGTGCCTTTTTTAGGCAAGGCTCAAAAGACAAACCCACTCCTTAGACAACACAAGGAAAAAGAAACTAAGGGTAATGCTGCTCAATGCCAGAAGTCCAAACCTCAAGATGCATGCACTCGAGGCTCTCCTCAGTATGGAGAATATCGATATCTGTGCAGTAACAGAAACCTGGTTCAAGGCTCCCGAGAGCACCCCAGCACTACCAGGCTATACCTCATACCATGCTTTTCGGCCCCAAAACTTGGACCAAACCACAAGAGGAGGGGGAGTATCCATATTCATCAAAGATACTCATACCTCCAGGCTAGTGGCACTGCATGAAGCATCTGAGACCATCCATGTGCAACTAACAGTGGGCATAACTGCCTTCCAGTTTGTAGCCTGCTACAGACCACCCTCCCAAACTCAGGAACCCCACTCAGCTTTCCCAAAGATACTGGAGAATATGAAGGTCTCTCCAAACACCATTATATTGGGTGACTTTAACTACCCAAACATAGACTGGGAGCACTACTCAAGCCCCAACACCCTAGCCCAATGGTTCCTAGAATTTATAAACTCAAATGCTATGGAACAACTGGTCACCACTCCCACAAGAGGGGAAAACATATTGGACCTGATCATCACCAACATGGGGACTCTATGTTCCATACCAGAGGTATACCCTTGATTGGTAAGATCTGACCATAAATTAATCACTATGGACATCCATATCCCATCCCCACCCCCCAGCAAAGGAAACCACGGTCAAAAACTTCTCAAAAGCAAACTTCCCACTTCTCAAAACTGAGGTAGAATCCTTCAAAGCCCCAGGGCCAGTGGAAAATACGGCCCAAACTGCAGAATCCTTTACAAAAACATTCTATGGATACCTACAGGAATGCATGGATCGTGCTATCCCATATAAAACCAAGACACACTGCTCCAAAGGCAGGAGACCTGTCTGGTGGACCCCAGCCATAAATAAGCTGTACAACAGATGGAGGAAGCTACTACATGATAGACCAAAATCCCTGAAAGGTAAGGCAACTCTGATCAGTACTAGCAAGAAACTACGATCCCTCATAAAATCATCTAAGGCTAGCTTCGAAATAAAAATTGCACAACATGCTAAAGATAATCACAAGGCTTTCTTTAGTTATGTCAGAAACCTGGGTGGAAACTCCCAGATATGCTCTGAGTTAGTGCAAAATGACAAAAAATACATTGAACCCACAGACATTGCCAACATCCTGGCAGACAGGTTCAGTGCAAACTCCCCCCCCCCCAAATGAGCAAATGACTATCCCAACAGAGTGTAGCCTCCCTGACATCACAGATGCACAGGTGTGAGCTGCCCTCTCCAAAGCAAAAAACACAGCATCAATGGGACCGGACGGTGCCCCGAGCTGCATTTTACATGAGCTCCAAGAAGAACTGAACCCTCATTTAAAATCACTGTTCAGTCTCAGCCTTACAACAGGATATGTACCCAAAGAATGGCGTACAGCAACAGTGGTCCCACTCCATAAAGGTGGTGCCACAATGGACCCCAGAAACTATCGCTCTGTAAGCCTAACTAGCCTGGTCTGCAAAGCTATAGAGCGTATCATCATGGAACTCATAAACAAAGACATTGGGAACCTCCAAACACTGGATCCTACCCAATTTGGCTTTGTTAAGGGCAGATATTGCCTCCTGAACCTGGTCAATTTCTTTGAAACAGTCACCAAGGCCATAGACAAAGGGAAGGTAGTCCACATAGCCTACCTTGACCTTGCAAAAGCCTTCAACACAATACTCCACTCGGGTATCATAAATAAGCTCACCAGCTTAAATATCAACACCTATGTCACAGGATGGGTTGCAAACTGGCTTAGGGATAGAACCCACATTGTCAGAATTGCAGGTGCCATGTCAGACTCTAAACCAGTTACAAGTGGTGTCCCACAAGGCTCATTCCTGGGACCTCTCTTGTTCGGTATATATTTCTCTGAGGTACAGGCTAACACAGGAGGACTATGGCTGACAAAGTTTGCAGATGACTGCAAACTGGGTGCCATAATCAACTCGCCAGCTGACACAAGCATCCTCCAAAAAGGTCTCACAGAGACGGATAACTGGTGCCAGAGCCATGGCCTAAAGCTAAATGCCAAAAAGTGCATAGTCATCCCCTTTGGGAAAAACAAAGTGCCCACAAATTACCACATAGGTGGTAATCCAGTAAGTATGGAAGAAGTAATTAGGGATTTGGGGACCCAAGTAGACTGCAATCTCTTCTTTGACAATCACATTGCCAAAGTGGTTAGAAAGACATTCTATATAGCCCACCTTATCATGAAGGGGTTCACATCTAGATCAAGAGAGGTCATTGTGCCCCTCTACTCATCACTCATCAGGCCCATAATTGAATACAATGCCCCATTTGGGATGTACCTTACCTGACACCTGCTACAACTAGAAAGACCCCAAAAGTACCTCACCAAGAGGATCAAGGGACTCAAACTGATGCCCTACACAGTTAGGTTAAAGAAACTCCAGCTCTACTCAGTTGCTTACCGCCTACTCAGAGGCGATCTGTGCCTGACGTATAAAGCCATGTCGAACCCAGAATTAATGGACATGCTCTACCTCAAGAAATCCAAATCCATCAGAACTACATGCTCCAGTGACTTAAACCTCAGCACAGAAATAAATAGAGCATGCTGGAGGGACAGATTCATATCCCAGAGGCTCCCCTCACTCTGGAACAAAAGCCCAATCCATGTCAGACAGAGCCCCTCAATGACCCTCTTCAAGAAGAATCTTGACGTTTGGATGGGAGATCGTAAATTTACCCCTGGGATCTCTTACGTGTCACTGCTAGACAGAGGCACGGTAAACTAACCTTAAATGGGCTATCTTCTGTGACCTACTATACAGAGGCACAGTCAACTAATCTAAGAAGGGTGGCAAAAGCCAAACACACTCTGGCTAGGCTTGTAAATGCCCTAGGGCAGATAGCCTAGTATCAACCTATGAACCTATATTCCCCTTCAATGAGTTCAGTGACCCCTAAAGCTTCAAACCATTTACGTAACTTAGATATGAAGTCTGTGGTATCTTTTAGCACAGATGGGCAACCAGCCAAAAATTGATCTAACTGCTTTTGTAAATATATTGAAATGGGCTCTGTTACCCACCCTTTCCCAGAAACTATCGGCCTCATTGGTGGTGCTTCTAGTGATTTATGTATTTTGGGTATTCCATAGAATTGTGGTATTCTAGGACATGTTACCATAAAATAGTGAAACAACTCCAGATCTATTTCACTAGCAAGCTGAAGATCATAAATGGCCATATTAACTTGGCTAATAAGTTGTTTCACTTCTAACAATGTCACTTTCTTAAAGGTGTTACCATCACCCAATAGAGACTCCAAAGATTGAATATAATTAACACGATCCATGAACACCACAGCACCTCCTTTATCTGCTTGTTTAATTACTATGGTATTGTCCATTTCTAACATTTTCAGAGATAGATGTTCTTCATATGTTAGGTTGTACATCTTTTTATTATTATTATTACTAGCATGCACATTTCTTAATTTAACTTCACATATATATCATGGAAAGCAGTTATTATTGGCATACTTATAGGTATGCATGTGCTTCTATGTTTATATCCTAGTGGTTGTATATGACTGTCTTTAAATAAAACTCTCAAATTTAAAGTTCTAGAAAAGAGTTTTAGATCTGTTAATGCTGACACTAAATCACCTGTGGCTGCAGGTATAAAATTCAAGCCTTTCTACATTCCATAACATGGATGGTGTCTGGGATGTGCACACATCCCACATGCATGTTCTGTGATATGTGGAAGTGTACCTGGGGTGTCTGGGGCATGTTGTGTGGACAGACTGTTATCATCTGATGTGCCATTCCTGACCTCATGGTGAGAACTGACAAATGGAAACCAGGTTGACACTGCACCTACAATGACAGCATGATACAGGTATTCACTGTTGTTAGTGACATCTGTCCATACAGGGCATGTGTATAAGGCATGGTATTTCCTTTGTGGGTTACATTGGCTGACTCTACAGTTGGTGTAGGCATCTAGTGGGGAACATAGCAAAGGATCACTGTATGCATTGATTTGCCTATTGTAGGGATAAGACAGGGTGCCATGTTCTCTGTAGTCCACTGCAATCACACCATGGCTATTATCTGTGGGCAATATGCAGGGAAGTACCAACATAGTGGTTGTTGCCTAGTCAAGTGTGTTTGTGTACAAGACATGGGTGGTGAGTGTTCTCTGGGTAATACAAGCGTTGCCTATATTATTCCCCAATCCATGATGTCACATGTAGGGGTATGGACTATCTACACCAACCTCTCTGCTGTTTGACATCTGTTGTCCTTGTAAGGTGGACATTGTGACATATAATAGGCTCACCATATAAGAAATTTTCAAAACCCGCTCCACAATGAGTCCTAATAAACACTCACAGCTACCGCCACACAGGATACTGATCACACACACACACACACACACACACACACACACACACACACACACACACACACACACACACACACACACACACACACACACAGAGTCTCACAGTTGCCATGTCTGGGATTAGAACTCTACCTAACTAGTACATCACACTATAGCATTACTCAGTTATAGCACACACCATGGAGCTTACTGGGCTACTCTTTCCCCAAAGGTGTATTTCAAGGTGAATGACATCAGCGGGCTTGCCATAGGCCAATGGAAATTGTAGTGACTGTGAATGGCCTCAAAAGCATTTATCCCTACACATACAAACAAACAGACACACACACAGAGTCTCACAGTTACCATGTCTGGGATTAGCACTCCCACCTAACTAGTACATCACACTACAGCATTATGCAGTTGTAGCACATGCCACAGAGCTTACTGGGCTACTCCTTCCCTAAAGGTGTATTTCAAAGTGAATGACATCAGCAGGCCTGCCAAAGTAGGGCAATGGAAATTGTAGTGACAGTGAATGGCCTCAAAAGCATTGATCCCTACACTGACAAACACACACATAGAGTTTCATAGTTATCATGTCTGGGATTAGAACTTCTACCTAACTAGTACATTACACTACAGAATTACACAGTTATAGCATGTGCCACGGAGTGTACTAGGCTACTGCTTCCCCACAGGTGTATTTCACAATGAATGACATCAGCAGGCCTGCCAAAGTAGGGCAATGGATATTGCAGTGACTGTGAATGGCCTCAAAAGCATTGATCCCTACACAGACAAATGCACACACACAGAATTTCATAGGTGCCATGTCTGGGATTAGAACTCCTACCAAACTAGTACATCACACTACAGCATTACACAGTTATAACATGTGCCATGGAGCGTACTAGGCTACTGCTTCCCCAAAGGTGTATTTCAAAGTGAATGGCATCAGCAGGCTTGCCAAAGTAGGAAAATGGAAAGTGTAGTTCATAGGTTCATAAGTTGGTACTAGGCTATCGGCCCTAGAGCCTATACAAGCCTAGCCATGACAATTCCCTGGCTATTTCTTCCAACAATATTTACTTCCCTGGACTTCTGTCTAGCAGGGTGACTGACATGATCCCTGGGGTGAATTTCCAATCTCCCATCCAATCATCAAGGTTCCTTTTGAGGAGGGCCAAAGAGGTACTCTGCTTGGCATGTATGAGAAGTCTATTCCAGAGTCTGGGGAGTCTCTGGGTCTTGAACCCATCCCTCCAGCATGTTTTGTTCATTGTGATGACAAGGTTTGGATCCTTGGGACATGTGGCTCTGAGAGACTGGGAATTCTTTAAGTGCAGGATGACCAACAGCTCTGGGTTTGACATGGCCTTGTATGTTAAGCAGAGATCGCCTCTGAGTAGATGATATATGATAGAGTATAGCTTGATGATTTTCAAACGGTCAGCATAGAGCATCTGCTTTAGGCCTCTGATTCTTTTAGTGAAGTATTTCTGCAGCCTTTCTAGTTGTTGCAGATGTCTTGAGAGGTACATACCAAACAGGGTGTTGTATTCTATACTGGGTCTACTGACAGATGACTACAGTGAGACAATGACCTCCTTTTTTCTGGATGAAAAGCCGTTAGTGATGAGGTGTGCCACACAGGCAGATTTCCTGACATATGGTTATCGAAGGTGAGACCACTGTCCACCTCTGTCCCTAAGTCTCTTATCACACTTTCGGTGTTTAGTGTACTGCCACCTATGTGGTACTTCATGGGTACATGTTTCTTCCCAAAGGGGATAACTATACATTTCTTGGCATTAAGCTTGAGCCCATGGCTCTGGCATCAATCATCTGCTTCTGTAAGGCCCTTTTGTAGAATATCCACATCATTTGGGGATACAATATTGGCTCCCAGTTTTCAGTCATCTGTGACCTTTGTTAGCCAGAGTCCCTTAGTGTTGGCCTGTACTTCAGAGAAGTAGATGCCAAACAAGAGCAGTCCCAGGACTGAACCCTGAGGTACTCAAAATGTCACTTGTCTGGAGCTGGACTTGGAGTCTCCTACTTTTACAGTGTGGGTTCTCTCAGTAAGCCAGTTGGCAACCCATCGAGTGATGTAGGGATTAATGGCTAGTTTAGTACAATTATCTATGATTCCAGACTGGAGGATGGTGTCAAAGGCCTTGGCAAGGTCCAGATAGGCTGTGTGGACCACTGTGTGGACCGCCTTACCCTCGTCCATGGCTCAGTAGACTGATTCGAAGATGTCAGTCAGGTTCAGGAGACATGATCGTCCCTTCAAAAACCCAACCTGGGTGGGGTCCAGTGTTTGTAGGTTGCCAATGTCTGTTTACAAGTTCCATGATAATACGTTCCATGGCCTTGCAGATCAGGCTTGTCAGACTGATGGGGCGGTAGTTCCCAGGATGCAAGATGGATCCCTCTTATGGACTGGAATAACCGTAGCTGTGCACCACTCAGTGGGCATGAAGCCTGAGTTGTGGCTATGATTAAACATGGCATGTAGGTGAGGTGCCAGTTAATTTTTTAGTTCGTGTCGTACACAGCCCGGGATGTTGTCTGGTCTCATGGATGCTGTTTTCTTGGCTCTGGAGAGTGTGTTTTTTACCTGTATAACCCTTATTACCGGAATCTGGCAATCTATCGGTACTGTGATAGGCCCTTTAGAGGGTGGGAGGGGGGTGCAGTTGGCACTGAATCAATCTGCCAGGATACTGGCAATATCCTTTAGGGCAGTATATTTAATGCCATTCTGTTGTAGCTCAGAGCAGATCTGAGCATTGCCATTTAGATTCCTAACATAGCCATGCAATGGCTTGCGGTTGTCTTTGGAATCTTTGGCTATATTATTTTCATAACTAGCTTCGGAGGATTTTATGAGGGATCTCAGCTTCTTACTAAGGCTGGTAAGTGAGTTTTTTGCATCCTGGGATTTTTCTCTTTTCTGCAATAGTTTTTTCCTTTTGTTGTATAGTTCGTTTATTGCAGGGGACCACCACATTGACTTCCTTTTCTTGGAGGGGAGCATCTTGGTTCTATTTGGGATGCCACAATTCATGCACGAGTGGATGTGCTCATACAGTGCCTTAGTGTAGGATTCAGCAGTCGACCTTTCAGTTCACATCTGCATGGGTGTCGTGAAGTTTGTCATGTCTGACTTGTGTAGCATGAAGTTGGCTTTGGAGATTATTTTTACGGAGGTTTCATTACTGGAGTGTGGGGGAGGGATGTGGATGTCAAGGGTGATTAGCTTATGGTCAGACCTGACCACTGATGGGGTGACCACAGGTGTGGAGCATCTATTTTCCATGTTGGTAATGACCAGGTCTAGGATATTGGAGCCCCTGGTGGGACTATGGGTTAGTTGATCCAGGGCATTGGGAATTATGACTTCCAAGAATCGTTGGGCACAAGTGTTGGTACATGAGTAGTTTTCCCAGTTAATTTCAGGGTAGTTGAAATCACCCAGTATTAGGGTGTTTGGCTGCATCTTAATATTTTCCAGTATGGTTTGAAAGGTGTAGTGAGAATCTTGGGGCATGGTGGGGGATCTGTAGCAAGCTATACAATGTGGATTGCAGTCTTACCTAGTGTTAGTTGCACCGAGAGAATTTCAGAAGCATTGTGTTGGGCAAGTAGCCTGGTGGTAAGAGCTGTACCTGGTATTGCAGGGGTGCTCTCTGACGCCTTGGATCAGGTCACTGTTATTGCACAGATATCAATGTTCTCCATTTTAGGAGTGCCTAGTGTCTGTGAATGGCCACAAAAGCTTTGATCCCCCCCCCCCACACACACACACACACACACAACCAAACACACACACAGTTTCACAGTTGCTATGTCTGGGATTAGAACTCCTACCTAACTAGTACATCATACTATAGTATTATGCAGTTATAGCATTTATGATGCTATGGAGCTTACTGGGCGACCCCTTCCCCGAAGGTGTATTTCAAAGTGAATGACATCAGCAGGCCTACCAAAGTAGGGCAATGGTAATTGTAGTGACTGTGAATGTCCTCAAAAGCATTGATCCCTACATACACAAAGTTTCACAGTTGCCATGTCTGGGACTAGAACTCCTACCTAACTAGTATATCCCACTACAGCATTACGCAGTTATAGCACATGCCACGGAGCTTACTGGGCTACTCCTTCCCCAAAGGTGTATTTCAAGGTGAATGACACCAGTAGGCTTGCCAAAATACGGCAATGGGGAGTGTAATGACTGTGAATGGCCACAAAAGCATTGATCCCCACACACACACTCTCACAGTTGCCATGTCTGGAATTAGAACTCCTACCTAACTGGTACATCACACTATAGCATTACACAGTTATAGCACACGCCACAGAGCCTATAGGGCTACTCCCTCCCCAAAGGTGTATTTCTAAGTGAATAACATCAGCAGGCTTGCCAAAGTAGGGCAATGTGAAGTGTAGTGACTGTGAATGGCCACAAAAGTACTGATCTCTATACACACACACACTCTCTCACACACACACACACACACACACACACACACACACACACACACACACACACAGACACACACACACACACACAGACACACAGTCTCACAGTTGCCATGTCTGGTCTTAGAACTCCTACCTAACTAGTACATCACACTATAGCATTACACAGTTATAGCACATGTCACAAAGCCTATAGGGCTACTCTTTCACCAAAGGTATATTTCAAGGTGAATTACATCAGCAGGCTTGCCAAAGTAGGGCAGTGGGGAGTGTAGTGTGTGTGCATGGGCCATAAACCATTTATCTGGAAGCAGACACACAATGGTCAGTCACACACAGGTTTAAATTCAACAGGTAAATGTATACAACTGCTAGATGAATAATGACTTGTACAGTCATGTTACACAGTTATCACAAGCACAACAGACACTATAGTGCTGAGGGATACCATAGGCAAATATCTACAGTGACTGACATTTGCACATCATGTAGTTTTAGCCAATTGGATGTGTGCTAGGTGGGACAAGCCTCATGATGGGAGGCTCTTTGTCACTGTATGTCACTCTCTTCCACACATCTATGTATGTGTAAGTTTGGCCTATTACAGTGTGTTGTCCTTGGATATATGTGTGTATTCCTATCCAATGTGAGTGCAAAGCATAACTGGTGTGCAATGTGGAGTGTGTGCACAAACATCTGCGACTGTCAGATATGTATAGTCCACTGTTGTTGCCAGACATGGGCTTCATTTCTGTAAGTGTGGGAGCATGCCCAGTATGACCTTCTATATTGAATGTGTGAATCCATTCCAGGTAGATTGTACTCCAGTGCAGGCTTTTGTGTTCTACACCTACAGCTAGCAACCTGTTTCTGTGGGATATCTGTAGATCGGTTGACAATATGGGGTCAACATGGGAAAATGATAGTAGGTTACTGTAAGTAATTGTGTCTGTGCTGCTTCTGCTACATGATTTTGGTGTTAGCAGTGATATTCAGACATATGTACTGTTTTACACTATGATGTTTTATGTCATCAACTACTGTCAGGTATACATATTTGCTTGCAGTAATTTCCTGGGGAGCACAGGGTGAATGAAGCTGTGTCCAGTATTGTGGTCTGCAGCCTACATATTCTTGCACAATCATGCCATTCTGGAGGGGACACTGCAGACCATTGCTGATGGGTCTGTGTAAATGTTTCAGCACCTTGCTACAGTGGTAGCTGAGGATTCCATGCTTGTACATCCATCGACATGACAGTATGGTCATATCCTGCTGTGGCCATACCTCACAGCTGTACAGATTCAAACAGGTTACCCAGAGGCAGGGCTTATATTTCTGGTCATTACACTTTCACATTGTGGTTTACAAGCAGGTTTGCAGCCACTGATTCCTGTGTTTGCATGCAGGGATAGTATGTACACACAGCTGAGTTTCAGACTTCACACACTCCATGGCATCCATGCTCCTACTCCCCCCCCCCCCATTATTCTATTCTCTTCCGAACATTATGCAAACATTATCTGATAAGTTCCGTATAGCTATCACTTCATCCCAGCAGTATTTTGGGGTTGGTCCACATTTCATGCAGTAGGACATAGTGGACATGCTACTGGGATTTGTCAGCATGGCTTTGCATTTGGGTTCTGTGGACTGTGTTTTGTTTTTATTTGGGAGTCCATGAGATAACATACATTGGCAGAACAGGTGAAACACAGGCCTTTGACAGAGGACTGTAGAGCATTTGGTAGTGATGCCGGCCATCTGCAGCAGGCTGTTGCATTGTGTCACTCCTACAGTCCCAAGCTGCTAGCCACTATATTCCCCTAGGGTGACAGGGTAGGTGTGCAACGTGTTAAGGTCAATAGTTTATGTCCTTATTGATCCAGTGGTGTGGATGCTGGCAGGGTGCTGCTTACAGCTAGGGACACACCTGCATGGGACACCTCTTCAGCATGCTGCATTCTGTGGCTATTTCCATACAGAGGTGGGGGTCATATTGTACTTATTCCCAACAGCACAGATAAGACCTGTGTAGTACCAGTGGCTGATGGTGGGGTGAGCTGAGTGCATGTGTGCTATGGAAGCTACATGCAGCTGACTCACAGATATACATGAGGCGTTCCATGTATGCTGGCTTGTGCAGGGACATCAGCAGTTTCTCAGTACTTCATACCTGTGACTTTTGTAGTCTGCCAGTGTTTGGCCAGATGACATCAGTATTCCATACTACAAACCCAGCTAATGTGCTGCTAACTTGTATGTACAATTCCAGAGGTGTGTCCATTTGACAGTAACATTTTATACACTCTCTGTCTAGAGTACTTCTACCTGTGTACTGTTTGTATGTCTGGGCCCACATTCATGCCATGTCCATTTTTCAGATGGTGACAGATATTACATCCAAACAATTAATATGGCTTACCGCTGGAATGTGTCTTGCTGGATGCATTGTGTTTGGCACAGTAGTTGTGAGAACTTGGCCCTGTCATCGGCAGTACTGGCCAGTGGCCACCAGGACACAACCCATCATGCCTACATGCTGACCACTCTCACACAATATACAACACACACCAACCTAACACACAGAGCCCTGCATATTGTACATGTGCTATAATCTATCCTGCTACTTTGGCTGGCTCAGGTAATCTGTGCTCCACTGTTATTATACCTACACATACATGTTACTACATTTCTATATAGGATTGTGGGGCAGTACACCTAACAACTGTACACATTTACTATGACTGTACTGGTATTTCAGGTACTCCATTTCATTCTGTATTCTGATCTATCATGCAATAGAGGCATATCAGTGTACTACAGTCCTTAGGTTTTATTTCACTTTCAGACTTCTTACCCTTCAGAACTAACGTCCCACTGCCTGACCTGTTGTAGTCTGTCTGTGTAGGTCTGGAGGGGGGCTGTTCTCCATAGCCATCAATCAGAGGCCTTAGCACAGCCTTTCTTTGTGCTTGTCTATGCCTGTCCTGCTGGCTGAGATTGTTCTTGGGTATGTGAGCCTCACTGACTTGCATGTGTGTGTCCTATGGACACATTTGGTCCACCACATTTCCTGCAGTGGGTTTTGTCATCTTGTCTAGTACTGACTACTATAGTGACACCAGTATTTGTTTCAGATTTCATGCTGTCAATATAGGTGTCTACTATCTGCTGTCATCCCATTCAGCCACCCGATTCCCTTACATGCTCACATCCATACCACAGATACAAGTAACTGAGCATACTACCCCATTCAGCAATTGATAGGGAGAGTGACTTACCTTGTGGCTGTGCCAGTACTGAGGATGGTGCTGGAGGGCTACGTCGGATGCACATAGTACTCTCCCTATACATGGTTAAGTATAGGTAGTGCCATGTTTGGCATTCCTTTTACTGTATGTGTGAGTCAGAGAGAGGTGTCATTCCCTGGGTCCTACTGTGTCATTGTACATGCTATCCATAGCCTCTTTGCCAAGCCCCTGCCTACTGGGGCAGGCTCAGGTTGTTCCTCCTCCAAGTCACTCTGTGCATGTGCACGCCTTGGCAATGGTAGGGGGCTGTGTGGCCCTGCCCCGTGCTGTTCCTGCTGCAGCTGTTTCCACAAGATCATATTGTGTAGCATGGCACATAAGATGACTATTTGGGTACATGTAGCTGGTGAGTACTGCAAAGCTCCACCAGATATGTCCAGGCACCAGAACCATGACTTGAGCATCCCAAACGCATGCTCTATTATGATTCCGGTCTATGCGTGTGCTCATTATGGAGTTCTTGTTTGGGTGTGTGTGCATTTCTGATGGCTGCATCAGCCACGGCTCCAGTGCGCAGCCAGCATCCCCCACTAGGTGGCCATATGGGATGTCCCCATTGACAAATCTCTGGTACAGCTGCATCATATGCCAGATGTGGGAGTCGTGATAGCTTCCAGGGCTGCCAGCACACACATTCATTATAATGTCCTGGGCATCACACATGACCTGGCAGTTGATAGAGGGGAAGCCCATGTAGTTTATGTAGACTCTACCCCGCTAGCCAGGTGGTGCTTTGATGTGTATGTGCGTGCAGTCTACAGCACCCACTAACATCAGGGTAGTCTGCTATTTGGTGGAAGAGATGCATATTGCTGGGCAATGCCTCATGGGTGTTGAGGAAATATATGTGCTCACCGGCATGTCTGACATGGCATCCAGGAACTGGTGGAGTACCCTGGATGCTGATGCCTGTGAGATACCCATGATATCACTAGCTGGCCTTTGGAAGGTACCTGTGGCTAGTATTCTTAGGCCTACACATACCTTGGTATCCAGTGGGAAGGATTCCCCTCTGCTGGTTCTGTCATTGTCCACCCTATAGCGCTCCACTATCTCCAGCTCATGTAGCCCCTGGTAGGTTGCCCTGGGTCTGTACACTCTTCTCTTTCTCCTCACTGTGGGTTGGTCATCAGCATTCTCATCCTTACCACCCTCAGCCTCTTCCACATATTGATTTATGAGAGCAAATGCAGCCCCTATCATTTTGTTGCTTTTGTTAGGTAAAATTCCCTCCTTTGTGTACACTGATGGTGTAAAGTTTGTGGGAAAAAACAGAGGGAAAGGTGTTTGCATAGTTTATAGTAGTGTGCTGGGCTGGGCTGCTGCCTGTGTAATTGGCTGATTCTGATATATTCCACCCGTCAGCAATGCTAGTTCTCCTTGATTACCTTCCTACTGCTGTTTTCCCTTCCTATTGCCTTCTTGTTTAAGCCCAGAGGTGCACCACACAAACACAGTGCTCAGATGTGCATGGAGCTGCTATTTCCTGGTTTACTTTTTTCTTTTTGTTTAAAACCCGGTGCGCAGCACTCACACCCTTTTAGGCAATGTAAAGTGTGCTTGGCAGCTTCAGACACACCCCCTTCCTTAGCTCTGCTAAGCTAAGGGCAAACCCAAGCCGCAGGGCTCCAATAAGCTTGCAGTATGCCTGACACACCCCGCTACAATGTCAGCTAGCTCTTAGGCTTACACCATGGTCTTCGCTAGCTATGAGGGGAAATCTGTGATTCAGTATCATTCCCCTCATTTGCATAGGATTGCCTGCTAATGCCTAGTTACAAGTCCTAGAATGAGCCTTCCCCCTTAGCAACCACTATTCACTGGCCTTGTTGTCTTCTGCCTGCCATTGACTATAATGGCAAAATTGTGATTTTGCAGAGAAAGCTTTTTTCAGGGTTTTTCCTTTTACATTCTGGCCAATCCCATTTGTGTGCCGCTGCCCTATGCTTAAATGGCCGAAATCGGCCCAACAAAAAAAGTTTTGTTTTTTTTTTGCAACTCTTTTCCATGCCACTGGCCATATATTTGGCCATTGGCATGCTTTACACATTATACACACCCTTTATTTGGAGCAGTTACTAACCGAGTACATTTCTGCAGGTTACACTAGTCCTGCATGGATGGCTACCAGCTTCCTGGATTGCTAATTCACCTCCTTTGCATGGTTTTTACCTGCAAATGGGGTAATTAGAAACAGGAGCTGTGTCAGTGCAGAAACAGTGCAGGAGCACTAGTGCACATCCCGGGAACTTCTTCCTGGATCTCTCAGTGGCCATATTGCCTCCAGCAGCTCCTGCACTATTCCTGCGTGCCGTGCAGGGCTTGCTGAATCCTGGGAAATGTAAGGTTGGATTGCAAGAGTATATGTAGGATAGCAGAAATAGCAAGTTAAAAGCCCTGTACCTGCACATTTTTTGACACATCCATGCTGGCTCTTCTTGAGTTCTGAATGTGACAGTATGAGATCAGCCAAATATCAATAATCGAGGTGGGCTAGATATTAAAAGATCAGTTGTCATAAACAAAAACTTTTGCTTATCTTAAAGTATGAAGCTTTGCATGCTAAGTAGCTAAATAATTAATATAGTTTGAGGTATCTTGTTTAACTGTATAATTAGTTCGTTTATTCTCTAGAAGTCTTTGTCACTGAGGTGTCAGGAAAGTTTTACTATGTCATGTTAATGAATCTTTAGCTGTCTTTTTTATTTTTAGTTTTATTTTCCTATATGCTGTAATAGTGTTAATTTTATTTACACATTAAGGAACAAATCTCAGAAATCCTTCTCAGTGAAGTTACACCAAGAAACAAACTTCCAAAACAAATACATCAAGTTATCAAAACATGTCTCAAAGAAATGATAACTACTCTACTGCAAAACTCAGATCCTTAACTAGGACCACTGGATGTCCAAGAAGTTTTAAATCTACAGTGCCTTGTAAAAAAATGCTTAGCTGTTGTGTTTACAGCTGCGATCATCTATGTATTTAAATGGGAAGAAAGGGCTGAGGGATGTCCTTTAACAGATGAGAAAGGAAAGACTGCATTAAACAAGGATCCAGGTAGAGTACAATAATGGTCATACTCCCACAGGAAAATCTACCCTACGTAAAACAATAACACTTTTAGTCTTTAGAGTTTTAGTTCCTTTCAAAACTTGGTAAGACATCACTATGGAATAACAAAGCAAACAGTAAGGATAACTGGTCCAACATGCAGAAAATACAATACACAGTAAAAAATAGCAAAGGACCAAGCCATGGCAATACAAGGCATACATTTTTAATGATAGTGAGCGCTCTCACAACACCTTTGCTGCTTCATCAGACATTACAGAAAGAACCAAAAGATACCATTTTTAAAATGCAAACCAGCCAATGAGGTCACTTGGCCAATTCTGCCTTAAAGTTACAGATTATAAAATTGATCTAATACATCAATGATCTGTACAAATAACAATAATGCACAAAATAGTAACATATATAAAAATAGTGACAGATATAAAAAGCAGCATAAATAAAAAACATATATAAAGTCTGTATATATACACACAATCACACACACACATATATATATATATATATATATATATATATATATATATATATATATATATATATATATATATATATTTATTCTGACATGCATCCTAACTCTTTAACTCTCTAGCTTGCAGAATGCATTTAATACATATCTTATTCTTCAAATCCCTACCTGTAGTAGCCCGCATCCTAATAATCTATTTACATTCTGATGTTTCTGTTCTATTTCTAACCCCCCTGTTCACTGGGCACAATGTTCTCAATCACCATAAATTTAAAGGAGTGTGTGGGGTTATGCTGCATGACATGTTTAGCTAGTGCACTTGCTTCTATCTGTCTGTTAATATTGTTCACATGGTCTCTAACACAATCCTTGAACTTTCTGTCTGTTTTGCCAACATAGAAGGACATACATACCTGGCAGTAGGCCAGGTAGACCACATGCATAGAATCACAACTAGCATGTATATTATTAAACTTCATCATCCTACTGCTGGTAACAATCAGACAGCAAAAGTTGCATTTGTTAGAGGGCAAAGTTCCTACAACACTCAAAGCCATCTCATTATTGTTATCCAACTTTGAATAACACACCATCCTTTTAAGTGATTTCTAATTTCTAAAAGTAAATATTGGTCTATCCCCCACTATATATTTAATCTGTTCATCCATAAATAAGACACGCCAATTCCTGTCAAAAATTTTCTGTGACAGTTTAATGTTACTGAAGTACATAAGGGGTGCTCTCATTTTATTATAGTGAGTTTCACCTTTATTACCCTTTACCTGCTTCTCAGAGCTACAATGTGTAAATTAAAAAAAAAAAAGAGTGCTGCTATTCATGTATTGATGTAGGGATTGAAAGGACTTCTCATCTCCTTTCCAAATTAAAAAAAAATCATCCACAAACCTCCAGCAAATGTTATGCTCAAACATGAAGGCATTGTTTTCTAGTATTACCTTCATAAACATACACGAGTCTATACATTTCATACCAGCAGATGGATGGGGTAGCTATAGGCACGTCATGTGCCAATAGCTACTCCAACATCATTATGGCAAGCGGGGAGAAGGAGCACCTTTTGAATGATAGATTCCATGGACACTTGGTGTTTTACCGGAGGTTCGTGGATGATTTGTTTTTAATCCGGAAAGGAGATGAGAAGTCCTTTGAATCCCTACATCAATACATGAATAGCAAAATTAGTTTCTTAAAATTTACATGTTGTAGCTCCCTTACTGTAATAGAATTTGTAGATGTCATGGTAAGTACAAACACAAAAGGGGAGTTTAACACCCAGATATATAGAAAGAAATGTCATAGAAATACATATGTGCTGAGTATGCATCAGGCACACATTTTTAAAAATGTGATCAAAGGACAGGGCCTACGGTCATCAAGATTGAATTCTAAGAATGAAGATTTTTGAGAATTGACATGTCTGAGTGATAATTTCAAATCACAGGGTTATAATCCTAAGGAAGAAGTGGATGAAGTCCTCTCTCAGATACCATTGATAAGGGGGGATCAAGGGAAACCTTACTTCTCTAAGAAGCAGGTAAGTGGTGATGGAGATGAAACTCACTATAATAAAATGAGAGTACCCCTTATGTACTCCAGTACCATTAAACTGTTACAGAATAGTTTTGACAGGAATTGGTGTGTCTTATGTACGGGTGAACAGATTAAATCTATAGTGTGGGATAGACCAAGATTTACTTTCAGAAATAAAAAATAATTTAATAGGATGCTGTGTTATCCAAAATTGGATAACAGTAATGAGATGGGTTTGGATGTTGTAGGCACTCTGCCCTCTAACAAATGCAACTTTTGCCATCTGATTGATACCAGCAGTAGGTTTTTACATCCTGACACAGGTAGAATGATGGAGTTTAATAATATACATGATAATTGTGATTGTATGCATGTGGTCTACCTGGCATACTGCCAGGTATGCATGTCCTTCTATGTTGGCAAAACAGACAAAGTTCAAGGATCGTATTAGAGAGCATGTGTACAATATTAGCAGACAGATAGGAACAAGTGCACTAGCTAAACATGTCATGCAGCATAACCCCACACACTCCTTTAGATTTATGGTGATTGAGAACATTGTGCCCAGTGAATGGGCAGGTAATGTTAGAAACAGAACAGAAACATCCTCTTATGGGTACTGTAGAAAGATTAGAACAATTTATTGATTATCTTCATGTCTACCAACTTCCTGGGTTCACTTATAAGTACTCTAATGAGAGAATAGAGTTTTTAGATGTAAAAGTTATTAAGATACAACCTGGGGGATTAACTACAGATTTGTACAGAAAACCTAGCAGAAAGAAATGCATCCTACATAAATCAACTATGCACCCTAGACATGTGAGTAAGAATGTTCTCAAGGGGCAGTTCTTGAGAATGAGCAGGATACATAACACAGATGATGGGTTAAATGCACCAGTCTCTACATTGAGGAAAGTTTTCATGGATAGGGGCTATAATCAAACTGAGATAGATGAAAGTGTTAGTCATATGTATGAAGTACGTACCAGTAGTGGCAAACCCTATTTTTCCTATTCAACAGAAGAGAGCCTTAATAATTCTAGGGCTAATAATGATAGAATTAGATTTCTATTATCATACTCCAGTGATATTAAGTTATTTTGTAACATTTTTGAAAAAAAATGGAATATATTAACATCAATAACTGAATTAGACAATGTAATTGATACAGTACCACATTTCTCATTTATTAATAGAAAGTCACTTAAGAGGCAGCTTTGTTATAAGTCCTCAGGAATGACCAGAAAGAAATGCTCTAACAGAGTAGGCACCTTCCCTTGCAGAAATTGTACAGCCTGTAAGTACATATATTCAGGCTCTTCTTTTTCACACAGAAGTCAGAAATTTAAAGTTGAGACTGACTTCTGCAGATTGTAAAATGCAGAATGTGGTCTATTTTTGGTTTTGTAAATTTTGCAATGCTTTTTATATCGGGAAGACAACTAGATGCCTTAAAGATAGAATTCTGGAACATATGAGGGACATCGTAAAAAATAAGGAAACTAGTGCACTGGCTAAGCATGTACATGAAAAAGGGATGTACCATGTTTTTAACTTTTTTATACTAGAGATTTTATCAAAAAGCTTGAAAGGTGGAGATATTAAAAACAGGACAGAGGAGGTTGAACAGAAGTGGAATATGAAACTGCAGGTTGATAAACCCCCTCGAATTAATGGTATGGCATCACTTAAACCTTTTTTGAAAGCCAGACCATTGAAACATTAAAATTATGTATCAAATGTTTTTTGTACTACTATGTATTATTCATACATTTTACCAGTAGTCTGTACATTTTTTAAATATTTTTAGCTTTTAAGTAATTAAAGTTTTTAGATAAATGTACTTTCTAATTTAGTTAGTGTAACTAATTTAGTTAGTACATTCTCCATTGTGATAGGCTGTCTTTTAATTTAAATATGGCTGTTCAGTAGTATGATTCAAGTCTGAAGAAGATATCGGTTTGGATCGTGAAAGCGCTAACTTCTCATTAAATTTTGATTGTTTTCTTCCTTCAGTCGTGGTTTGTTCGTTATTTTGTTATTTTCCACTTTTTTATATATGTTACTATTTTGTGCATTATTGCTGTTTGTTTAGACCATTGATGTATTAGATCCATTTTATAATCTGTAACTTTAAGGCTGAATTGGCCAAGTGACCTCATTGGTTTGTATTTTAAAAATGGTATCTTTTGGTTCTTTCTGTAATGTCTGATGAAGCAGCAAAGGTGTTGTGAGAGCGCTCACTATCATTAAAAGTTTATGCCTTGTATTGCCGTGGCTTGGTCCCTCGCTATTTTTTACTATCACTCTGGAATAGTGATTATCTCCTTCAAATTCATTTAAGATCTTTCAGACTATTTTAGACTGTAAGTCCTGAATGTTGGAAGAAGCACCTTCCCACACTGGTGGGACAGCAACTTTCTGCTGAGAGGTGATGTCAAGAGATCCGCTGAGATGCTGTTGGGATTTTAGCTATTAAGTTTTGTTCCAACTGGGTTACTTCCTGCACTCTTTCTCAGAAGGCTAGTAATTATGACTGCTTCCAGACACTCAAGCCTAAAGTGTTAGAAATACCTAGCTAAAGCAGCAGCTTAGAAACATATTGGCACAATCTCTTGGTTTCCACCAGGTGGCACTGCCTCTCTGATTCAACCCATTCCTTCCTACTACGACAAGAAAGCAGGCTATACCCCACTGCACTCTGCCAGGGATTTTAATCAATCCCTGATCAAAAGCAATGTAGATGGATATAAAGCTCATGTCCAAATAAGGCTAGATAGGATTTTACCTTCCTTCCTGCATCCTCCTAGCACTTGCACATTTATTGTTTCCTATTAAGCTTCCATATTATTTCTCACAGTGCTTTCTTTATTTTTTGATTGCATGTATTTCTTAGTTAACAGTTTGAATGCACTGATCCGTACAGACCTTTTTAGCCATAATTTAGACTAGAAGCTCAAATGCAGTATACAAAAAATAATTTAGAAATGCCACTCAATCAGGATGCCTTCAAGAGATGGAAAGAAACTGCAGTACAGAGAGAAAACCCATACAGACACTAGGAAGACATACAGTCCCAACAAAGATAGTGACCACTAGTCAGAATCCAACTCTGAGTCTTGAAGCTCTGAGGTAGCAAGCACTGATCACTGCTCCACTATGGCATTCATCTTATAAACTGAATTTCAGCCTTTTGTTGTCCTTGACCTCTCATTGTTATAATTTTCAATAACATTTCAAGGATCAAGAAGCATACTAAGGTAATATGCTTCACTAACGTAGAGGGATAAAGCACCGACTACAACTCAGGTACACCATGTCTGATTTGCAGCACTGATACCTGCTGTAGCTATGGAGGGAAGGATGGGTGTGTCTGTCTTTAAGGGGGAAGTAGACAGAAGGGGGTTATCCTATGCCACAGTCTGTGGAAGGAAAGGCAGTTATCCTTGAGGAGTGGTCCTGGGATGTGCATTCAGTTTACCAAGCTGAGAACTCAGCAGCTATACAGGAGCATGCACATGCCTGGGCAGGCACACTGCCCCCTGCACTGATGCAGACACATGTTTAGTAGCTCAAGGGATGGGGCTAGAACTTAAATGAAAAACAGCCTCATTGCTAGGATGCTGGTAAAGACATACACAATCTCTGTGTCTGAACAGTAGCCCCTCTGACGTTCGGGAGACATAATGGTTGGCAGTCTTGGGAGGAAAATTATACAAAAAAAGAAGAAAGAAACATACTGAGGCATGAGTATTATGGGTGCCTGTTGAAATTTTGAGGGTCCTAACTGCAATTCCTGAAAAAGCTGAATTAGTACTTGTTAATGACAGGAATCCATACTGTGTCCATTGTTGTGGGATCTCATGCTATACCCTTTACTCTGAGGTACTGCAAGCTTGAAGTAATATATATATAGATAATGGGGGTGTGGTGGTGATGTAGCTCCCCTACACTGAGATGTGCACATTAACGGTATAATATTCTAAATGAGTTGTATTTTTCTCTCTCTTAGAATCATTGTATGTTTTTTGAAGTGATGAGTTTTGACATTCCAGGTCCTCTGCTTCTGAAAGGACGCTGCTTTGTTGAATACTGGGTAGATACATTTATCTTTCCTCACTTTCCAAGTTTCCACTTCTGTATACTTTACCAGAGCTCCTTCCATGTCCCTCTTATTCTTTACCTTGTATAAGGACACTTCTCAATATATTTAATTTATTTATTTATATTTAGTTGACTGGGTTTGCTCTAGTGAGAAGATCCCGTTTTCAAAAGGTACCTAACAAAAAAAGCACTACAAAACAGTCCAGTTTAAATAGAAAATTACAAATATCACTAATTTCCAGGCAATATAATACAAAATAATATATACTAAGACTATCTTGCAAAACAGCTTGCCCAGCACACTAGTCATAGGTGACTCGACAGTGAGGCACACTGATGTCCCACTCACTAAGTTGAATAAGGAGAAGGTAACAGTCAGCTGTTTATCAAGTGCCAGAATTTGACGCATAACACACGCACTCAAGTCACTCCACAACAAGTACAAGTATGACTCTGCCACTGTCCATTTGGGTGTGAATGACCTGAGATGCACCTCCCTGGACTACATGAAAAGAGACATGGAGGAGCTCTCGGACTATGTGGCCCAGGCAGGTATGACCCTAGCCCTGAGCAGCATCCTACCATCACCCAGAATGGTACCGCAGTAGAAGCAGAAAATGATTGACTTCAACAACTGGCTAAGTTTCTGGTGTCATTCTAAGGCGATCCAGTATCTGTCTGCTTGGGATGATATGATTGACAGACCTCGATGCTTTGCCAGAGATGGCCTGCATCTGTCACTCCTGGGTTTCCAGATACAGGTTAAGGCTCTTGCCACCCCTATAGTACCGTTTTAGGTGATGTTCCAAAGATCGAATTACCACCATAACAGCCAAAATAAATGCAATCTGAGGGTCATACTGCTCAACGCTAGCAGTCTAAATCTCAAGATGCACTTGCTCTAAGCACTCCTCAAAAATGGAGAACATCAACATTTGTGCTGTAACGGAGACCTGGTTTAAAGCAGCAGAAAGCACCCCTGTGCTACCAAGCTATAACTCATTTCACACCTTTTGGACCCAGAACATGGACCAAAGCTCCAAAGGTAATGATGTCTCCATATTCATAAAGGATATGCACACCTCCAGACTAGTAGCCCAGCATAACGCATCTGAGAAACTTCAGGTACAACTAACATTGGGTAAGATGGCGATTCAGGTTGTAGCCTGCTATAGGTCCCCAACCATGTTCCAAGACTCTCACTACACATTCCTAAGCACCCTGGGAACCATTAGGGTCCAACCCAACACTCTCATACTAGGTGACTTCAACTACCCCTCCATCAACTGGAAAAACTACTCATGCACCAATGCACTGGCCCAACTCTTCCTGGAATTCATCAATTCCAATGCCCTGGACCAGCTCATTCTTACCCCCACTAGAGGAAGCAACATCCTTGACCTCATTATTACAAACACATGCAACCATTGCTCTACACTAATAGTCAATTCCTCCCTGGTCAGATCCGACCACAAACTAATCACCATGGAAATTCACATCTCACCCACACTCCCTGCAAAGGTAACCATCATGAAAAACTTCTCCAAAGCTGACTTTGGGCTCCTAGAAACAGAAGTGGCTAGCTTTACAGCACCCATGTCAATGGAAAATAGATGCACGACTGCTGAATCATACACTAATGCACTGTACAAACACATACATAAATGCATGGAGCTAGCCATACCCAAGAGAACCAAGACACTCTCCTGCAAAAAAAGGATGCCAATCTGGTGGTTCCCTGCCATTAATAAACTCTACAAAGGAAGAAACTGTTGCAGAAAAAGGTGAAGTTCCAAGACTGGAAAAGCTCCCTTATTAGCCTCAACAAAAAGTTGAGATCCCTCATCAAAACCTCTGAAGCCAGCTATGAAGGCAGAATTGTGGCAGACACTAAAAACAACCACAGAGCCTTCTATAGTTATATCAAGAATCTCCATGGCAATACACAGGTTTGCTCTGAGTTACTGCACAATGGTACCTCCTATACTGAGCCAACAGATATTCCCAACATACTGGCCAACAGATTCAGTGCCAACTTTACCCCTCTCACCCCCCCCCCCCAAGGACTAATCACAATACTGGAGGAATGCCAGGCAGTCAGCATTACTGCAGTACTGGTTAAAGCTACATTGTTCAAGTCTAAGAATACAGCTTACAGGGGACCCGACAATATCCCTGGATGTGTTCTACATGAACTACAAAGTGAACTGGCACCACACCTGTGTGCCATGTTCAATCACAGCCTTGCCTCAGGCTTTGTCCCTACCTAATGGCACACTGCTACAGTCATCCTTCTCCATAAAGGGTGAGTGACTACAGACCCTGGGAATTATCGCCCCATTAGCCTGACGAGTCTGATATGTAAGGCTATTTAGTGCACCATCATGGAACTAATAAACAAGGATACAGGGAATCTCCGAACTCCAGATCCCACGCAATTTTGGTTTTGTCAAAGGTAGATCATGCCTGCTCAACCTGGTTGACTTCTTTGATTCAGTCACCAGAGCTGTGGATGAGGGCAAGGCAGTTCATACAGCCTACCTCGATCAGGCCAAGGCCTTTTAATCCATTTCTCACTCAGTAATTATTGATAAACTCACCAAACTAGGCATCAACCCTTATATCACTAGGTGGGTTGTAAATTGGCTCACAGATACAACCCACAGTGTGAAAGTAGTGGACTCCAAATCAGACTGCCGACCAGTCACAAGTGGAGTCCCACAGGGATCTGTACTGGGTCCTCTCCTGTTTGGCATCTACTTCTCAGAAGTCCAGGCCAACACGGAGGGACTCTGGCTGACCAAGTTCACAGACAACTGCAAGCAAGGAGCCATTATTAACTCCGCAAGTGATGTAGACATCCTACATAAAGGCATCACTGAGACTAATAACTGGTGTCGAAACCATGGCCTTAAGCTTAATGCCAAAAAATGTGTCATTATTCCCTTTAGGAAAAACTCAATTCCCACTAATTACTACATCAATGGGAGCCCACTGAACACTGAAGGCATTATAAGAGATCTGGGGACACAGGTTGACAGCAATCTCTCCTTCGACCAACACATTGTCACTGTGGTCAGAAAGTCCTTCTATGTGGCACATCTCATTACCTAGGGTTTTGCATCCAGGAAGAAAGAGGTCATCATCTCTCTCTACTTGGCCTAATCATCGAGTATAGTGTCCCATTTGGCATGTACCTCACTAGACACGTGCAACAGCTGGAAAGGCCACAAAAGTACCTCACGAAGAGGATCCTAGGCCGTAAACACATGTCCTACACAGACTAACTCAAAAAACTCCAGCTATTCTCTGTCTGACATCGTCTACTAAGAGGCGATCTCTGCTTGACTTACAAAGCCATGTCTGACCCAGTTCTGTTAAAGAAATTCAAATCTCTCCACACCACATGCTCCAGAGACCTCAACCTCATTACCACAGTCAACAGAACATGCTGGAGGGATAGGTTCATAACCCAGAGTTTGCCTATTCTCTGGAATAGACTTCCCATCATACATGTCAAGCAGAGCACCTCACTGGCCCTCTTCAAGAGGAATCTTGATGAGTGGATGGGAAATAGAAAGTTCACCCCGGGGATCACTCCAGTGGCTCTGCTTGATAGAGGCACTGGGAAAGTACATCTGTGTACACTTACCATAAATGTAGATGTTAGAGTCTATTCACTGTTGCAGTCCTAATCAATGGGTTACCCGGCTCCCGGTAGCCATCAATCGGCCAGAATACCAAAGGTAAGTAAATATGACATCGGCTGTCGACAGTTGTAAAGGACGCCAGGATGTCCGATACAAAAGGAGGCAGCCGACATCACTTCCTCAGTCTTTCTTGCCATAACAGTCAGTAGCCCCCAGAAAACAAAGCTTAAACCAAAAGCAACTTTGGCAAATAATACCAAATTTAACCTGTACCTTAGCAAAAGAGAACAGGAGAGGACCAAAAAAGGGAGAAGGAGGGAGGGAAACCAGGACTGCAACAGTGAATACACTCGAACATCTACATTTATGGTAAGTGTATGCAACTGTACTATGTTCATCGTGTTTCACTGCTGCAGTCCTAACAAATGGGTTGATTACCAAAGCCCAGGGAAAAGGGAGGCGGAACCAACAGAATCAAGGATTGGAGAGAATGCCCTGCAGAACAGCAGTGGCAAACCCCACCCTGGCTCTAGAAAACAAAGGCAAATTATAATCCTTTGTGAAAGTGTGAACAGAAGACCATGTGGCAGCCTCCAAAATGTCTTTAGTAGGGACACCTCTTAAAAAGGCTCCAGAAGTGGAAGCTGCTCTTGTGGAGTGGGTCCTAACCCCTTGAGGAGGAACCTTGCCATGAAAGGAATAACAGAAAGTAATACAATGTGCAATCCATTTAGAAATGGTTTGCTTAGAAATAGCTTTGCCCTGAGCTCCAGGGGCAAAACTGACCAATAACTGTGCTGATTTCCGAAGGTCTTTAGTCCTGTCCAAATAAAACCTGAGCTGTCTTGCACATCAAGAGAATGTAGGATCCTTTCACATCTATTTCAAGGATTAGGAAAGAAAGTAGGAAGGTATATGGACTGATTAAGAGTCAGACTAGAGACCACCTTAGGCATAAAGGAAGGGCTGGTTCTCAGAGACACGATCTGCATGAAAAATAAGAAAAGGCTCCACAGCCATCAAAGCTTGCAGCTCTGAAACCCTCTTTGCTGAAGTTATAGCCAAGAGAAAGGCAGTCTTCCAAGAGAGAAACTTTAAATCTGCAGTGGCAGCTGGCTCAAAAGGAGGAAGAGTGAGTTTCTCTAGAACAAAATTTAGATCCCAGGCTGGAGTAGGTGACCTTCTGGGAGGTTTTAAATTGCAAGCACCTCTGAGAAACATTTTCATCAGAGGATGACAGAAATGAAGCATGGATCTTGATAGAGGAAAAAGAAAGACCACCCTGAAGCAGATCAGCCAGGTATTCCAGGATCAGAGGAAGGGTAGGCTGAGAAGAAGATTCCCCTCTAGCCTGCATCCAATGAGAGAATTTTTCCCATTTGCCAGTGTAGGACTTCCTAGTGCTAGGCCTCCTGGCCTCCCGAAGCACGTTAACCACCTGCTGGGAAAGGGAAGAAGAAAAGGATCGATACATACAATGAGCCATGCTGCCAAATGGAGAGACTGAAGATAAGGCTGTAGAATGTTTCCCCCTTCCTGAACCAAAAGATCTAGCTTCAGAGGAAGATGCCAAGGAGGAAATTGGGAGATACTGCAAAGCAGTGGATACCAATGCTGTCTGGGCCAGTCTGGATGTATGAAAATAGTCCTTGGTCTTTTGTCCCTGATCTTCAATAATACTCTGGGAAGAAGAGGAAGAGGAGGGAAGGCATAGACTGACAGCAGCATCCAAGGGACGGACGGAGCATCCACTCTCCAGGCTCTGCTGTGATGCTGTCTGGTGCAAAAAAGAGGTAGAAGGTGGCTGTCTGGGGAGGAGAAAAGATCCACCTGAGGAGTCCCCCAACATTGAATGATGCTGTAAAAGACTGTTCTGTTCAGCTGCCACTCTTGAGGATTCAGGGTCTGTCTGCTCAACTGGTCTGCCAAAACATTGAGCCTCCATGGAAGAAACTAAGCTAGGAGATGCAGGCCCAAGGATGCTGCTATGGACCAGAGATTCACACTGCACAAGGGGTAAGAATGAGTCCCTCCCTGCTTGTTGATGTACCACATGACTGTGGTGTTGTCTGTTCTGACAAGCAGAGTTCCTGGAGAAAGAAGATGCTTGAAAGCTAGTAGGGCCTGCTGAACTGCTATCAACTCCTTTAGGTTTATGTGCAGGTGTATCTTCTGGGTGTCCCAATGTCCCTGTATGCATCTGCCATCCAGGTGAGCTCCCCAGGCATAGTCCAATGCATCTGTGGTAAGAACTTGAGTGGCAGGGGTGGGTGAAAAGGCATGTCTTTGTTTTGTAGACAAGCTGTTGCTCACCATAGAAACTCTGTCCGCAGACATGGAAGCAGAGGAATTATCATATCCAAGTCCTGTGTGTGTTGACACCAAAGGTTATTGAGGTACCATTGCAATTTCCTCATATACAGTCTTGCATATGGAATCATGAGAATTCAAGAGGCCATGTATCCCAGAGCTTGCAGGTATTTCCTTGCAGAGAGCTGGGACAGGTTTGCCAAATCCTTGAAGTAAACTGAAAGAGTTGCCTGCTTCTACTGGGTGAGATATATCATCTTGGCTGCTGTGCTCAGACTCGCTCCCAGGAATGTTATCTCCTTGAATGGCACCATTTTTGATTTTTCCTCATTGAGAGTGTAGCCCAGGGAAGAGAGAAGAGTCTTTACCAATTCTAAATCCTTTAACAGCTGTTCTGAGAATTTGCTTAAATTAGACAGTCGTCCAAGTATGGACAAATCTGAATTTACTTCTGCCTGCAAAAAGCAATGACTGGAGCCAGGCACTTTGTGAAAACTCTGGGAGCAGTAGTTAAGCCAAAGGGCAGCACAGATAATTGATAATGTTGCTTGCCCACTCTGAAACGAAGGTATTGCCTGCAACTTTCCCTGATAGGGATGTGCAGATAAGCTTCTTTGAGATCCAAAGTTACCAGCCAGGCGTCCTTTTCTAACATTGGCATCAACTGATGCAGAGTGAGCATTTTGAACTTTGGAATTACCAAGAAAGAGTTCAGAATGGATAGATCTAGGATAGGATGCCTGGTGGCTTTTTTTTTTGGAACTAAGAAAAGTCTGAAATAGAAACCCTGGCCTACCTGCTGAGCAGGAACTGATTCTATTGCTCCCAGATGTAACAGAGACAAAATTTGCTTTTCTACTTCTGCCCTTTGGTTTGGAAGAGTGTCCAGGAATCCTTTGGGTACTGGAAAGGTGTGGAAAGAAAATCTGTGTCCTAGGGATACAGTTCTGAGTACCCATTGGTCGTCCATGATGGCGGCCCAGACATTTGCAAAAAAGGCCAACCTTCCCCCTAAAGCACTCTCTGGGCAAGCAAGAACAGGCAGAAGTTGGACAGAGTCATTGAGAATGTTTGGATTGAGATGCAAGCTTAGAACTTCCCGCCTTGGATGTGGAAGTATACCGACGCTTAGACCTTTGAGGGGTAGCCATCTGCCCCTTAGAAGATTTGTAACCTCTAGTCCTAGAATGGTTCTGTCTGCTAGTATCAGGAAACATCCAACTCTTAGAAGGGTAATTCCTGCTAAAATGAGGAGGTTGATCTTGCAGAAAGTCTGTAACTGTTTGCATAGACTTGGCTTTATCCTCCATCTTCTTGAACACTTCCTCTGCTTTGCTGCCAAAAAGACTGTCCTTATGCAAAGGTACATCTAAAAGCTTAGCCTTGCAAAGCTCTGGAAGGGGCTGTTCCCTGAGCCAAGTCTGCCTTCTAATAACAGATCCAGTAGCTGTAGCCCTGCAGGAGGCTTCTAGAATGTCAGAACCACAATGTAATGAATGTTTATTGACAAGACTGGCAGAATTCAGCAAATCTTGCATATCCTTACTCTCTGCCAAAAGAAGCACACTTGCAATCCTAGACTTAATAGCCTCCATGGTCTGCTGCTGGTACTTAAGCATATGAAAAAGACAATTAGTAGACCTAATAGCAAGAGTGGCAGAGGTATAAACTTTTTTCCCCATCTATCTAGGTTCCTAGATTCTCTGTCAGAAGGAACAGGATTTTTGGTAACAGTGGCCTTAAGTCCTTTATGGCCTTGAGAAATAACCTCTGGATCAGCCAACGAATTCCTGAAAAGAAACAAATGAGAATCAGGGACTCTGTAGTACCTTTCAGGTTTCCTGGGAGCAGGAGGAACCAAATTTGGAGTCAAGGAATTTTCCAGAAAAATATCATCAACCACTTCCAACACTGGGGGAATAGCCAGAGGCTTATGCTGAGGCAAATCCAAAAACTCCCTAATCCTTTTCTTAGATTGGGGATAATACTGACTATCCCATTTAAAATGCTCCCTGAGAGTATTCAAAGTATCACCAAAAGAGAAATCCTCTGGAGGAGAAGCAGAAGGAATGGACTCCTCTGCATCTGAATCATCAAAATGAGAAAAAAAAACTGAGAAACTTCCTCTTCATCAGCAGAAATGCTAGAAGTATCAGAACCAGAATAAAACAAAGCCTAAGAAGAGACATCCCTACCCTTTTTAGAAGGAGAAGGCTGTGAACCCCTAATAAGAGTCAAAAGGTTATTAGCCATTTTAACCATTTGTGATTGAGGGGAACAAGAGGAAACTGGAGCCTGCTTTTTCACAGGCTTACGACGGAAAGATTTACCTGCAAGTCTGAAGGACTCGGGAGGCCTGGCAACCACTGAAGTTGCAGCAGAGATTGTCGGTATGAGTTTGCTGTCTGAATGAAGAACGGAGGCCTCGGACACTGGAGTCAGCTTAGCGGCTCTGGATCCAGCTAAACAGGTGACAGGCGGAAGGTCAGAAGACAAAATGGAAGCCAGAGGCCTGGGGGACTCTGAAATGGTCTCAACCGAGACATGTGGTTGAAAATCCGTGGGCTGCAGGGGCTGCAAAGGCGCCTCACTGGCTACTGCAGGACTGGTGACCAACTCAACATCATCTGAAGACTTGACACTCTGAAGCCTGTTGTGTTTCTTATTTATTTATTTTATTTATTGATATTTGTTGACCGGGTTTGTCCAGCTGGGCTTGTGGCCCATTTTCAGTGAAGACCTGAGGAGAAAAGCTCCAATGGTACATCTGTAAAGCATAGTACATTTATACACAAAAAGTACAGAACAACAATTAGATATAGAGACATTGTATACAAATATTGGTATAGTATGCATAGAGTTAAAGTTGAGTAGCATCGTTTTCCATTAAATGGTTCAATAATCATCTGGTAGGTAAATGAAGTTATATACATGCATTATAGGTCATTTTGTGAGCACAGTAAGTAAGAGTACTAATTATAAAGGGATAAGACTAGGTTGGGTCATGACAATGGCAGATTCTAGACTTGAGAAGGTGATGTTTTAGTTCATTTTTAAAGTGAGAAGTGTGGGAAATGGACCGTAGATTGAGAGGAAGTTTGTTCCAGTCAAGGGCAACAGAGTGCTTATAAAGTAGTTTGTGTATGAACTTTTTAGGTTGGTAGATGTCCAGTAAATGTTGGTTGGAAGTTTGGAGGGACCTAGAAGGGGTGTAGATACAGACTAGGGGAGAGAGATGGACAGTTGGAGGGTTTAAAGAGTATAGAGTGTAGTATGTGAAATTGATAAAGTTGTAGAAGGTGAGGCAGCTCAAGTCATTGAAGAGAGTTCAGAGCAATGCAGTGATGAGTATTGTAAGGGGAGTTAGTAATGAATGTGGCTAATTTGTGGTAGGTTTGTTTGGGTTTGTTTAGAGTGGTGGCCTGTATATTTGTAAGGACTGGGGCAGCATATAAGAGGGAGGGGAGGAGGAGTGCTTGACCTAGGGTAAGTCTAGATCCAGGTGTTAGAAATGTTCTATTCCGATATAACATGCCTAATTTCTGGTGTGTTTTTTTTATACAGTGTAGGATATGTAGGTTAAATTTTAGTTCATCGTCAATAATGACCCCTAGGAGTTTTGTGTGGGGATCAGGATGGGTACTTGTATTGTTTGAGGATGTGATGACAAAAGAAGTTTTGTGATGAGAGAGAGAGCGGGGGAGAAAAAGTAGGAGTTTGGTCTTTTTGGGATTAAGGATTAGTAAATTGCTGGAGAGCCATTATTCAGTGGAAAGTAGGAATTGCTGGGTTAGGGAGTGAAGTTCAGTGATATTGTTAGAGATGGATATAAGTGTGGAGTTGTCTGCATATTGAATGAGTGAGGATTCTTTGCAAGAGGTATAAAGATCGTTAGTAAATATATTAACTAGCAGGGGTCCCAGGATAGAGCCTTGTGGAACACCCATGGAGATGGGAAGGAAAGGAGAAGAGGAAGAGAGACATTTAACTGATTGTTCTCTGCCGGATAGGTAGCTACTGAACCAAGTGAGACAAGAGGAAGGTAGGTGTAACTTGGTGAGTTTGGATAGTAGTAAAGGATGAGAGAGAGTATTGAAAGCTTTAGAAAGGTCTAGGAAGAGACAGGAAACTAGTTTTTTGTTGTCAAGGGCATCAGCTATGGTATGTGTAAAGGAGAGAAGGGCAGAGGTGGTGTTATGGTGAGGGCGAAATCCATGTTGGGTAGAAGTAAGCAGCTGGTACTTAAGGAGGTGATTGAGAAGCTGAGAGTGAATACATTTTTCTAAGCTCTTGGAGAGGGGGGGACAAAACGGCAATGGGTCGGTAGTTAGAGGGGTCTGTGGAGATGCCACCTTTGTGAAGAGGTATAGTAAAGAAGGATTTCCAAAGAGTGGGGACAGTTGACTCCAGGATAGATCTATTAATAAGTACAGATATAGGATAGGCAATAGAGTCAGCTGCAAGTTTTAGGAAAGTAGGAGGTAGATTGTCAGTGGAGGGAGAGCAAGGTTTTAGATTTAGAAGTAGAGATTTGATGTAGTTAGTAGGTACAGGCTGAAAGGAGAATAATGCAGCATCAGAGGGACTTGGAGGGGCGGATGTAAAAGTAGGGGTTGGCATGGTGTTTAGAAGGTTTTGAATGGATGAGATAAAGGGTTTATTTAGAAGGGTGGCTGTTTCTTGAGAGGAGGAGTCAGGGTAGGGTGAGGGGCTAGAGAGGTTACCAGGATAGAGGATGTTGTTGAGAATAGACCAAAATTTGCGAGAATTACTTTTGTTGTTGAACTGAGCTGAGTTGTAGTACTGCTTTTTGTCATTAATAGTATGTTTTTTTAGTAAGGTTCCTTAACTGTCTGTATTTAAGGAAAAGAGGTGGTTCTTTAATTTTAGTCCAGGCTTTCCAAGCACTGTCCCTTTGTTTCATAACTGCTTTAGTTTCATTGGATAGCCAGGGAGCATGATTTGATTTAACTGTGATCATCCTACTGGGAGCTAGAGAGTTAAGAATACTCAGGAAGGTACTATTAAAAGTACTGACGGCATCATTTAGGGGAAGATGCTTAAGAATGGACCAGTCTACATTGTGGAGACTATCATTAAATTGGGTAGAAATTGAACATAGATAATTTTCTACAGTCTCTGATTAGGTGGGGTTTAGGAATGTGTGAGTTATGTCTTGAGATAGAGGTAGGTAGATGGTCACTAAAGATGTTGGGTAGGGTGGAGGGCTTGTGGTATTGGTGGGGTATATTAGTGAGGATCCAGTCTATAGTAGAGCATGAGGAGTAATTTTTTTGAAAGCGGGTGGGGGAAGTCATGAGTTGATGGAAGCCATGGAGGCCTATACTGACTTGGGGTGAGTCAGCTGAGAGGTTACTCCAGTTAATTTTGACATCACCAAGGATAAGTGTTTCATAAGATATGTTAAGGGAGAACCAGGATAGGATGTTTTCAAGAAGGGGCAGATTTTTGCCAGGAAGAATGTAGATGGAGGACAATAGCAACCTTTTTATAAGTATTTAGGTGGTAGATGAGTATTAAGAGTTCCGCAGGGTGGAAATATGGAATTGGTGAAGGGAAGTTAGAGAGATTAAGGTTGTTAGAGTAAAGGATGGCCACACCACCCCCTTTTTTGTTAGTCTGTCTGATCGGAAGATATTATAGTCAGGTGGGAGTATTTCACTATTTGTGATATGTGGTTTGAGCTAAGTTTCAGATAGAGAGAATTTGAGGGGTGTTGAGAGATATCCAAGAGTGTAATTCGGTGACTTTATTTGTTATACTTTGAATGTTCCATGAGTGAATAGTTAACTGTTTGGTAGGAGAAGACTGTTTAGATAGGGGCTTGTTGTTACAAGAGAAAAAGGAATGGGGCAGAGAAGAAGTAGTGGTAGAGGTACGTTTTGAGAGCGAGAGAGGGGTGTGAGTTGCAGAGGGGCCAGGATTGGGATGGATATCTACATAACAAAGTATATTTTAGTGAGGTGAGAGTGTTTAGTAGATAAGAGATAGAGTTTGTATAGTTTTGACCTAGGTTTGAGGGAAGGTTTGACCAGCTCTAGTATAGATAGTTTGACTAGTCTAGTGGTTGAGGAAGTCATTAGACTATGAGAGAGAGAAGCATAAAAAGTATTTATGAAGCTAACATAACAGTGAGAAGTTGGTGAACAAAGGTAAAGGTTAAAGAGAGTAGAATGATAAGAGGTGGAGGAGTAAAGAATAAGGAGAAGTGAGAAAGATAACAGTAAAAAATACATGATTTAAATAGAATATGAAAAAGAAGAGGAGAGTATGAGTAGGTATAGAATTGTAGAGGAAGTGATGTTTAGAAGATTGGCAGATTACTTGGATGGAGGTAGAGATGGGTAAGAAGTGGAGGATTATAGGTTGGTGGTACAGGAAGGGGAGGGCTGGTTGGGTATAAAGGTAATTGTATGGGGGTGGGTGAGAATGGGGGTGGGGTATGGGAGCAAAAAGAGCCAAGCATAGCGAGGGCGAACGGAGCGGGGCTACACCCACAAGGAAGGATTACAAAAACAAGCAGGGAATCAAAGGTGTCAAGGCAAGAGCATTGGTAGAAGGGCTAAGTTTAGAGCAGCAGGAAAACAGAAGGTAGATACAGTTACTGAGGTAAAAGGAGAGGAAAGTGACTACGAGAGGTAGAGAGGGGTGAGCTAGTTACTGCCTTAGAGTGGAGCAGACAGAAAGAGTGAATTAGGTAGGTAGAAGAAGCAGTTCAGATTGGAGGTATATTTTACAGAGATGTATAACAGATTAGAGGGAGGTTAGAAGAGGGGCACAAAACAGGTGTGTAGGAAAAAAAAGGACAGTACAGTATAGTGAGCAGGTAAGACAGAGCCAACACAGGAGTAGTCACAGGTTTAGAAAATTGCTGAAACCTTATTTGATGAGGTGTACATACTTAGATAAAGTCACTAGAGAAGGGAGTGCACTGGAGGAACTTGGATGTTGGTAATTTTCCAACAACAATATTCCAGTGGGCTACATGAAAGCTCAGGTAGCTGGATTCTTCACCTGAAAGAAAAAATAAAATATAAGACAATGTGAGTTGAGTGGGGTAGGGGCAGATGAAAGTGAAGGTTACAGTTTGAGGCAAAGTCTTCTAGAGTATAGGGATCAAAAGAGTTGGACAAGGGTACTTACAAAATGTAAAAAAGATGGAGAGTAGGTTGAATGAGTGGGGGTGAAAGTGGTGTGAATGTGGATGTGAGTGGGGGTATAGGAATATTATTGAGAGAAAGAGCAGTGTAGGTATGAATGTAATGCAGAGCACAGGAATACTGCAGTTTTACAATAGGTTAAATAAAACAGGAGCTAACTATCTAAGTAAACATGAAAAATGCAAGGAAATCAGCAATCACAGTGGAACAGAGTTAAAAAACCTACTGAACCAGACCTTATACAGACTTCCGATTACCAAAAATGATTGAAGTAAGCAGACATTGTTCAACATATAAGCCAGGCTACATTCACTAGTATGGTTACAGAAATGAGCAGTGCAGGCAGTTGGTCATAACTAAGGATATAACGGTTAAATGAATAATAAAACCTTTTCAGCAATAACATAAATACTCAGTGTGGTAAAAGAGCATAGAGGCCCCCGATGCAATGGCCGCCAATTAAGGTTTGCTTCAGGAAGCAAACGGCTAGGGCATGGTAGTAAAACAACAAGTTGACAACGTGCAAGGATAGATATAGAGGTTGCTGGCTGAGGTTTGGTTAAAAGAGTCGCTAGCACAGAAGAGTTAACTGGAAAAATAAAAATAAAACTGTTGCGACTAAAACACAGGGGTCACTTACTACGAAAAAAAAGGGGGATGGTTAAGGTAAGACTAAAGAAAAAAGATAAGGCTAGATGGAAAATATATGTGGAGTTGAGACACTAGGAAGAAGTCAGGAAAAGATAAAAGTTACTCACTCAGGTAGAAAGGAACAAATCCGCAAACGGTGAACAAGGTAATATTAATCACCAGAGAGGGAGTGCGCTGTTTACAGTGCTTAACGCTAAGCCTGTGTCAGTGGATCTAACCGATTTCACAATCAGAACAGCAGGGCAGTTTTACAGTTAGTAGACTGGATAAGGCATTCCCTGGTAAAAAAAATGCTTCTAACGACCATATAAAGTGAACCTGCAGGCTGGGAAAGTTGGTACTGGACACCGGAAGGGTTACATACACCAAATATATACAATGCACTTAAATTACAGAGCTAATGATTAGGTTGCAGTGCTAACTGGTGCTAGATTTAGCAGGAGCTAAGATAATGGTAGCAATAGAACATGTAAAACCCAGTATAGAGTAGGAGCTAAGATCAGGGGGCGGAAAAAAACAGAAAGTTACATTGCTTGCAAGTTTCAGAGTGGACTAGGAGAAAAGACACTGGTAAAGGATGACAAGGCAGTTCAACAGTACTTAGGAAAGTAGCATTCCAGTAAATTGCCCCAAACAGTTACACAATAATACCAAGGCAGACCCAACAATAAACAGCACAGACAGTAATGCTGTAATGTTAAAGCTTAACAACAGGATATTTAACCTACACAATCTCATATGCAGATATTTCCCGACACAGTCTTTGTTCTCTTCCGCCTTGTTTGGGAAAACAGCAATAGCACAAGCCAATGGCGACAGCAGCAGCAGCAAAACAAAACATATATTGCTTACCTGTGGAAGGCTCATCTACACCTCAGGACCATACATTGAGGAGGGAAAGAGAGTAAAAGATGAAGTAGCAGCAAAAGCGCACCAAGGCTTAAAAGGGTGCAAAGGAGTATGGGTAATTCACAGCATTACCAATACCAAGAAGGGGGGAGGGGGGACAGGAAAGAAAAACCGTAGACAAGTGAGAGGGATAGAAAGGAATAGAGTATAAGAGAAATGATCAATGTGAGATGGTAAGGAAGATGGGAAATAAAACAGTAAGAAAGGAGTAAAAAGGACTGGACAAAGAGGGAGCAGACAGGCATGAAAGAACAAGGAGGACTCCAGGGGATGATACACCCACAAGGAAGGATTGCAAAAACAATCAGGGAAGCAAAAGCGTCAAGGCAAGAGCATTGGTAGAAGGGCTAAGTTTAGAGCAGCAGGAATATAGAAGGTAGACACAGTTACTGAGGTAACAGGAGAGGAAAGTGGCTAAGAGAGGTAGAGAGGGGTGAGCTAGTTACTGGCTAAGAGTGGAGCAGACAGAAAGAGTGAATTAGGTAGGTAGAAGAAACAGTTCAGATTGGAGGTTTCTTTTACAGAGCGGTACAACAGATTAGAGTGAGGTTAGAAGAGGGGCAGAAAACAGGTGTGTAGGAGAAAAAAGGACAGCACAGTATGGTGAGCAGGTAAGATAGAGCCAACACAGGAGTAGTCACAGGACTAGAAAGTTGCTGAAACCTTATTTGATGAGGTGTACATACTTAGATAAAGTCACTGGAGAGGGGTGCGCACTGGAGGAACTTGGGCGTTGGTAATTTTCCAACAAGAATGGGCCAGTGGGCTACAGGAAAGCTCAGGTAGCTGGATTCTTCACTTAGATAAAGTCACTGGAGAGGTGTGCGCACTGGAGGAACTTGGATGTTGGTAATTTTCCAACAAGAATGGGCCAGTGGGCTACAGGAAAGCTAAGGTAGCTGGATTCTTCACTTAGATAAAGTCACTGGAGAGGGGTATGCACTGGAGGAACTTGGATTCTGGTAATTTTCCAACAAGAAAGGGCCAGTGGGCTACAGGAAAGCACAGGTAGCTGAATTCTTCACTTAGATAAAGTCACTGGAGAGGGGTGCGCACTGGCGGAACTTGGGTGTTGGCAATTTTCCAACAAGAATGGGTCAGTGGGCTACAGGAAAGCTCAGGTAGCTGGATTCTTCACTTAGATAAAGTCACTGGAGAGGGGTGCGCACTGGAGGAACTTGGATGTTGGTAATTTTCCAACAAGAATGGGCCAGTGGGCTACAGGAAAGCTCAGGTAGCTGAATTCTTCACTTAGATAAAGTCACTGGAGAGGGGTGCGCACTGGAGGAACTTGGATGTTGGTAATTTTCCAACAAGAATGGGCCAGTGGGCTACAGGAAAGCTCAGGTAGCTGAATTCTTCTTATCTTTACGCTTCTTAGGGATATCCAAAGCCTGAAGACCTAGGCTGTTTAAGTGTAGGGCAGCAACACGCAAATGGGATCGGGGGGAAAATAAAAAAATAAACCTAAAATATGCATTCTAACTAAAATCACTATTCTACCATGAAAGTCAATGGCAGGCAGAAGGCAACATGGCCAGTAAGTAGTGGTTGCTAAGGGGGGATGCTCACTGTGAGACGTAACTATGCATAAGCAGGCAATCATATGCAAATGAGGGGAATGATAGTGAATCCCAGTTTTCCCCAACATGCTAGTCAGGTCCCTACAATGTAAGAGTAGGAATAGCTTGGTGCAAGCCTAGGAGGTAGCTGACATCATGGGGGTGTGTGTCAGGCATACTGAAAGCAGATTGGAGCCCTGTGGCTCAGGTTTGCTCCTAGCTAAGCACAACTAAGCAAGGGAGTGTGTCTGACTCTGCCTAGCATTCTTTACATTGCCTAAGCAAGTGTGCATGCCGCACACTGGGTTATAAAGCTTTAAAAAAAAAAGTTAAACCAGGAAATAACAGCTCTGTGACCATTTGAGCACTCTGTTTGTGCGGCGCACCCCCAGGCTTAAACAGGGAGGCAGTGGGAAGGGAAAACAGCAGTAGGAAGGTAATCTAGGAGAACTAGCATAGCTGGTAGGTGAAATGTATCAGAATTAGCCAATTACACAGGCAGCAGACCATCCCAGCCCATCCCAGAACACTACTATAAACTATGCAAACACCTTCCCCTCTGTTTTTTCCCCACACTCTACACCACCAGTGTAAACAAGTGGGGAACTTTTAACACTCATAACAACAAAATGATAGGGGCTGCATTAGCTATCATACAACAACTTGTGGAATAGGCTGAAGGTGGTGAGGATGTGAATGCTGTCAGCCAACCTACAGTGAGGAGAAAGAGAAGAGTGTACAGACCCAGGGTAACCTACCAGGGGCTAAATGAGCTGGAGATAGTGGAGAGCTAGAGGGTGGACAGGGACCTCCTACAGCAAATTGTTGAGCTGTGCCAGCCATGCCTGACACACAGAACGAACAGAGGGGAACCCATCCCAGTGGATACCAAGGTATGTGTAAGGCCTAAGAACACTAGCTACAGGTACCTTCCAAAGGCCAACTGGGGATATGATGGGGATCTCACAGGCATCAGCATCCAGGGTACTCCACCAGTTCCTGAATGCCATGTCAGCACATGTCAGTGAGCATGTATATTTCCCCAACACCTGTGAGGCGTTGGCCAGCAATATGCAACTGTTCCACCAAATAGCAGAATACCCTGAGGTAGTTGGTGCTATAGACTGCACGCACATATGCATCAAAGCACCACCCGGTGAGCGGGGTAGGGTCTATATCAATCGCAAGGGCTTCCCCTACATCAATTGCCAGGTCATGTGTGATGCCCAGGGCATAATAATGAATGTGTGGGCTGGCTGACCTGGAAGTTATTATGATTCCCACATCTGGCATCTGATGCAGCTGTACCAGAGATTTGCCAATGGGGACATCCCTTACGGTCACTTAGTGGGGGATGCTGGATATGCACTGGAGCCGTGGCTGATGACACCCATCAGAAATGCCCACACACCCAAACAAGAATTCCATAATGGGGCACAAGCACAGACCAGAATTATAGTAGAGCATGTGTTTGCGATGCTCAAGTCATAGTTCCGGTGCCTGGACACATCCAGTGGAGCCTTGGAGTACTCACCAGCTATATGTACCCAAATTGTCCTTGTATGTGCATATGTGCCATGCTATGATATGATCCTGTGGAAACAGCTGCAGCAGGAACAGTGCGGGGCAGGGTCACATAGCCCCCCACCATTGCCAAGGCCTGCACATGCACAGAGTGACTCAGAGGAGGAACAACCTGAGCTTGCCCCAGTAGGCAGAAGGAGACATGCCCAGTATGCCCTGGCCTTGGCAAAGAGGTAATGCATAGCACATACACTGACACAGGAGGGATCCAGGGAATTGCAACTCTCTCTGACTCACACATACAGTGAAAGGGATGCCAAAAATTGCACTACCTGTGCTCAACCATGTGTAGGGAGTGCACTATGGGCATCTGACATAGGCAGCCCTGCAGCACCACCCTCAATACTGGGAGACCCACAAGGTAAGTGACTCACACATGCCAGTCAAGGGGGGGGTTCACATACCCAACAACAGTCACAGCCAGCAGGACAGGTGTAGACAAACACAAATAAAGGCTGTGCTATGGCCCCTGAATTATGCCTGTGGGTAACCTACCACCCAGGCCTACACAGACAGACCCAGCAGGTCAGGCAGTGGAACGTTAGTTCTGAAGGGTAGGAAGTCAGAAACTAATATGTAGGTAAATCAAAGCTAAGATCTGGTATGCCTCTAGTCAGCATGATAGGTAAGAATACAGAATGAAATGGAGCACCTGACTTACAAGTACAGTCATAGCAAGTGTGTACAAGTGTCAGGTATGCCCCCCCATCCTACGTAGTAATGTAATAACAGTCAGGTATGCCCCCCAATACTGTGTAGAAATGTAGGAATAGTCAGATGTGCCCCCCCATCCTACATAGAAATGTAGTAATAGTTAGGTGTGCCCCCCCAATCCTCTGTAAAAATGTAGAAATAGTCAGGTGTGCCCCCCCATCCTACGTAGGCATGTAGTAACAGTCAGGTGTGCCCCTCCCATCCTACGTAGAAATGTAGTGACAGTCAGGTGTGCCGCCCCAATCCTGTGCAGACACGTAGAAATAGTCAGGTGTGCCCCCCCAATCCTGTGCAGACACATAGAAATAGTCAGGTGTGCCCTCCCCATCCTATGTAGAAATGCAGTGCCAAATGATCAACGGATACCGTGCAGAAACAGTATACTACCTGTAGGTGTACAACACGAAGGTCTGCACTGCAGTACATACTACCTGGACTCGATTCACATATTCAGTACAGACGGGCATACTGCGCATGCTCACACACTTAAAGACATGAAGGCCATGTCTGCAAACACCAGTGGACCAGACATATCTGGCAGTCGCAGATGTTAGTGCAGACACTCCTCAGTATGCACTACTCATGCTTTGCACACACAGTGGATAGGAATACAGACATATATCTAAGGACAACACACTATAACAAGCCAATGGTAGACATACATACATGTGTGGAAGAGGGTGACTGTGACAAGGAGCCATCCAGGCCTGTCCCACCGAGCACACAGCCAAAGGGCCACAACCACATGAGGTTCAGATGCCATGCAGTGTAGATACTAGCCACCAGTATCTGTCAGTATTACAGACTATGTGGTGCAAGTGCTAGCTGTGCAACATGACTGTACAAGGAAGTAGTTATCTAGAAGCTGTATACATGTACCTGTGAAATATGACCCTGTGTGTTCTCAGTAGTAGCACTAAAATCTGAACCCCTGTGACTAGCACTTGCTCTAGAACCTGCAGGAAAGCACTAGGAAGCCTTAAACTGATACAAGCACTCGACTCTCCTTGTTAATAAGGAAAAAAAATAATTGTAGGCACTTAACAGCCTATAACTGCAAAGTACCTTGCAAAGGTAAGGGAAAATAGCTCTTGTATCTTACAAAAAAAGCACCTATACAGGTATGTCAAAGTGTCAGCTTCCGGTGATTTCTCCTGTCCACCTGATGAATCTGGGTATACTGGGGCAATGCAGCAACTGCCTCATGTACACAGACAACCCTCTCCTCCTACCACACAACACTACAACCTGGGAAAGATGCACTTACATAGCCAAACTGGAAGCAAAGCTTTCTCCAGCCAAGATTGTGCTAGACAGTCAAGAGAAGGTTAACACCTGCACTACACCTCAAGCAACACATAGCCCTTCAAAACCCACACCATCAACACCCACACATAGCAACACTAAACCCACATATGCAGAGGCCCTTAACATTAATCTGCCCAAGCAACAAGGACTTCCGAAGCTGAAATGCAAACAAACACCAGTCACAACCAAAGTGACACACAGCTCACAACACAAATGTGCCACCCAACAACAGCCCCTAAGGCAAGACAACATACCCAACACTTTTGCCATAGGTGACTCTATAGTCAGGCACACTGATGTCCCACTCACCAGACTGAACAAGGAGGAAATTACAGTAAGCTGCTTGTCAGGTGCCAGGATCTGCCACACAAAGTATGCACTCAAGTCACTCCTCAGGTACAAATACAACTCTGTCATTGTCCATGTTGGAATGAATGACTTTAGATGTACCTCACTGGACTACATGAAAAGAGACATGGAACAGCTATTGGATCATGTGACCCAGGCAGGTATGACCCTAGCCCTGAGTAGCAGCCTGCCTTTGCCCAGAATGATACCAGAATATAAGGACAAAATGACTGACTTCAACAACAGGCTAAGCTTATGGTGTCATTCAAAGGGGATCCAGTATCTGTTTGCCTGGGACAACATGATCGAAAAACCATGATGCTTTGCCAGAGATGGTCTGCACCTGTCACCCCTGGGATTCGGGTTACTGGCTAAAGCTCTTGCCACCCCTATAGTGCCTTTTTTAGGCAAGGTTCAAAGGACAAAACCACCACCATAACAGATACAACATGCAAAATCTGAAGGTAATGCTACTCAATGCTAGAAGTCTAAACCTCAAAATGCACTCTCTCTCAAGGCACTCCTAAAAATGGAGAACATCAATATCTGTGCAGTAACTGAGACCTGATTCAAAGCTCTAGAGAGCACCCCTGCAAAACCAGGCTACAACTCTTACTACACTATTCAGCCACCAAACCAAGACCAAAACACTAAAGGTGGAGGAGTGTTCATATTCACCAAGGATATTCACTTCTCCAGGCTAGTTGCCCAACACAATGCATCTGAAATTCTCTAAGCGCAACTAACACTAGGTAAGACTTCAATCCAAATTGTAGCTTGCTACAGATCCCCCACCATGCCCCAAGATTCTCACTACACCTTTCTAAACATACTGGAAAATATTAAGATACAACCAAACAACCTAATACTGGGTGAAGTCAACTACCCTGCCATTAACTGGGAAAACTACATGGGTACCAACACCTTTTCCCAACGGTTCTTGGAATTCATAAATTCCAATACCCTGGATCAACTAATCCAGGGGCTCCAGTACCGTAGACCTGGTCATTACCAACATAGGAGACAGATGCTCCACACTAGTGGTCACCCCCTCATTGGTCAGGTCTGACCATAAGCAAATCACCCTTGATATCCACATCCCACCCCCACCCCAGTAAGAAAACCTCTGAAAAAAACTTCTCCAAAGCCAACTTCATGCTACTCAAGTCAGAAGTGACAAACTTCATGACATCCATGCAGACAGGAGCTGAAATTTCAACTGCTGAATCCTACACTAAGGCAATGTATGAGCACATCCACTCATGCATGAATCGTGCCATCCCAAATAGAACCAAGACACTCTCCTCCAAAAAAGGAAGCCAATCTGGTGGTCCCTTGCCATAAATAAACTATACAACAGAAGGAAGGAACTGTTGCAGAAAAGAGGAAACTCCCAGGATGCAAAAAACTCCCTTACCAGCCTCAGTAAGAAGCTGAGATCCCTTATAAAATCCTACAAAGCTAGTTACGAAAATAAAATTGCCAAAGATTCCAAAGACAACCACAAGGCATTCTATAGTTATGTCAAGAATCTAAATAACAATGCTCAGATCTGCTCTGAGCTACAACAGAATGGCATTAAATATACTGATCCCAAGGATATTGCCAATATCCTGGCAGATCGATTTAGTGTTAACTTCACCCTCTCTCACCCCCTAAAGGGCCCATCTCAATACCAAAAGATTGCCAAATTCCAGTAATCACAGCCACACAGGTAGAAACCACACTCTCCAAAGCTAAGAATACAGCATCCATGGGACCAGATGACATCCCGACCTGTGTACTACATGAACTACAAAATGAACTGGCACATTACCTAAGTGTCATGTTTATCACAGCCTCACCTCAGGCTTTGTGCCCACTGAGTGGTGCACAGCTACAGTTATCCCACTCCACAAGGGGGGATCCACCTTGGATCCCAGGAACTACCATCCCATCAGTCTGATGAGCCTGATCTGCAAAGGCATGGAATGCATTATCATGGAACTTATAAACAAAGACATTGGCAACCTTAAAACACTGGACCCCACCCAGTTTGGGTTTGGGAAGGGCCGATCTTGTTTCGAGAGCCTGAATGACATCTTTGAATCAGTCACCAGAGCTGTGGACAAGGGTAAGGCAGTCCACACAGCCTATCTGGACCTCACCAAGGCCTTCAACACCATCCCCCACTCTGGAATCATTGATAAACTTACTAAGCTGGGCATAAATCCTTGTGTCACTTGATGGATTGCCAACTGGCTTACTGACAGAACCCAGACTGTAAAAGTAGCCAACTCCAAATCCAGATCCAGACAAGTGACAAGTGGAGTACCTCAGGGTTCAGTCCTGTGTCCGCTCTTGCATGGCATCTATTTCTCTGAAGTACAGGCCAACACAAAGGGACTCTGGCTAACAAAGTTCTCAGATGACTGCAAACTGTGAGCCATTATTGAATCCCCAAATGACATGGATATTCTACAAAAGGGCCTTACAGAAACAGATGCTTGGTGTCAGAGCCATGGGCTCAAGCTTAATGCCAAGAAATGTATAGTTATCCCCTTTGGGAAAAAACATGTACCCATGAATTACCACATAGGTCACAGTACACTAAACACAGAAAGTGTGATGAGAGACTTAGAGACACAGGTGGACAGTGGTCTCACATTCGATAACCAGATCACCACAACAGTCAGAAAATCCTTCTATGTGGCACACCTCATCATTAAGGGCTTTCTTCCAGAAAAAATGAGGTCATTGTCCAACTGTACTCATACCTTATTAGACCCATTATAGAGTACAATGCCCCATTTGGTATGTACCTCACAAGACATTTGCAACAGCTGGATAGGCCACAGAAATACCTCACTAAATGAATCACAGGCCTAAAGCAGATGCCCTATGCAGACCATCTAAAAAAACTCCAGCTATACTTTGTGGCATATCGGCTACTAACAGGCGTCTCTACTTAACATGCAAGGCCATGTCAAACCCTGAGCTGTTGGACAAGCTCCACTTAAAAAAATCCCAACCCCTCAGAGGCACATGCTCCAGGGATCTAAACCTTGTCATCACAATGAACCAAGTATGCTGGAGGGATAGGTTCCTGACTCAGAGACTTCCCATACTCTGGAACAGACTGCCCATACATGTCAAGCAGAGTGCCTCATTGGCCCTCTTCAAAAGGAACCTTGATGATTAGATGGGAGATGGGAAATTCACCCCGAGGATCACGTCAGTCACCCTGCTAGACAGGGGTCCAGGGAAGTAAATATTGTGGGAAGAAATATCCAGGGAATTGTTATGGCTAGACTTGCATAGGCCCTAGGGCCAACAACCTAGTACCAACCTATAGAATGTTTGTGGTGTGTCAGCCTCTAGATGAATGGGTTATGGCCCATGCACACACACTGCCCTCCCCATAGCCCTACTATGATAATCATGCTGAGGTCATCCACTGTGAAATACACCTTTGGGAGTGTTGTAGCCCAGTAATCTCCATAGTGCATGCCTTAACTGCATACTACTGTAGTGTGATAAAATAGGTAGGAGTTCTAGTATGTGTGTGTGTGTGTGTGTGTGTCTGTCTGTCTGTGTAGAGAGCAAATCCTTTTAGGCTACTCACACTTTCTACAATTCAAATGCCCAACTTTGTCAAGGCTGCTGATGTCATTCACCTAGAAATACACCTCTGGGAAGGTTGTAGCCCACTAATCTCCGTAGCGCATGCTATAACTACGTATTGCTGTAGTGTGATAAAATGGTTAGGTAGGAGTTCTAATTCCAGACTTGGCAACTATGTGTGTGCATCTGTCCCTATCTGTGTAGAGAGCAATTCCTTTTAGGCTACTCACACTCCCTACAATTCGAATGCCCTACTTTGTCAAAGCTGCTAATATCATCCACCTAGTAATACACCTCTGGGAAGGTTGTAGCCCAGTAATCTTTGTAGCATGTGCCATAAGTGCATACTGCTGTAGTGTGATATAGAACTCTGGTAGGGGTTCTATTTCCACACATGGAAGTCGTGGATGTTTTGTGTGTGTTTCTGTGTCTGTGTAGGGAGCAATGCATTTTAGGCTAGTCACACTCATTTTAATTCAAATGCCCTACTTTGGCAATCCTGCTGATGTCATTCACTGTGAAATAAACCTTTGGGGAAGGGGAACTCCAGCAATCTCCATTGTGCATCCTATAACAGCATCATGCTGTAGTGTGATCTAGAACTGTGGTAGGGGTTCTATTCCCACATATGGCAGTTGTGGATGTTTTGTGTGTGTTTTTATGTCTCTGTAGGGAGCAATGTATGTTTGGCTAGTCACACTCAGTACATGTCAAATGCCCTACTTTGGCAATCCTGCTGATGTAATTCACTATAAAATACACCTTTGGGGAAGGGGAACTCCAGCAATCCCAGTGGTGCGTCCTATAACAGCATCATGCTGTAGTGTGATCTAGAACTCTGGTAGGGGTTCTATTCCCACACATGGCAGCTGTGGATGTTTTGTGTGTGTTTCTATGTCTGTGTAGAGAGCAATGCATTGTAGGCTAGTCACACTCAGTACAATTCAAATGCCCTACTTTGGCAATCCTGCTGATGTCATTCACTGTGAAATACACCTTTGGGGAAGGAGTACTCCAGTAATCTCTGTGGCACATCCTATAATGGTGTAGTGCTGTAGTGCAATATACTAGTTAGGTAGGAGTTCTAATCCCAGACATGACAGGTGTGTGTGTGTGTGTGTGTGTGTGTGTGTGTGTGTGTGTGTGTGTGTGTGTGTGTGTGTGTGTGTGTGTGTGTGTCATTTGCATCCTGTGTGGCAGTGGCTGTGAGTGTGTAACAACTGGACTCAATGTGGAGCGGGTTTTGTAAACTTCTTATATGGTGGGCCAAGTATATATCACAATGTCCACCATACAGGGATGACATTTGTGAAATAGCCAAGAGGCTGGGGTGCAACTCCATACCCCTAAATGTGACATCAATGCCAGCTGAACAACGTTAGCAACCCTTGTATTACCCAGGGAACACTCTCAACCCATGTCTCATACACATACACACTTGCCTAGGCAACAGCCGCTATGTTGGTAGTACCCTGCATATTGCCCACTGATAGTAGCCATGGTGTGATTGCAGTGGGTTACAGAGGGCATGGCACCCTGTTCATCAGTCCAATAGGCATGTACATGTAGACAGTGCACATCCCCCATGTTACCAACTGGACACCTGCAACACCTGTGGTGCCATCAAATGTGACCCACAAATGACATAGCATGCCTGAAACACAAGCCATGTATAAACATATGCCACTGACACCAGGGAATACTGTATCATGCTATCAATGTAGGTGCAGGGCCAACCTGCTCTCCATTAACAGTTCCCGCCACATGAGGCCAGGACTGGCACATCTAATGATAATGATCTGTGTACACAACATGGGCCAGACACCCTAGGTACAGTTCCACATGTCACTCTACATGCATGTTGGAGGTGTGCACATCCCAGACACTGTCCATATCATGGACTAAGGAACACATACAAGGCAAGCAATGCACAGCGTTGGCCACACGCTATAGTCACCTAGGTGACTGGATGTTGAATACAATACCCACCTGTGTGGGCAACTCCAGACACTACATCCCTGAGCCACAATGCAGACCATTGTCATGTGGTCTGATGCCAAGGTATACCCATCACCTAGCCTTATATAGCCATCTGGCACCGTCAACCACAACACACCCATGAAGCAGTGTACACATTCATGTCACTACTGGCACCCCTGTCTGTGTGTGTGGTGTATGATGCATATGACCACATTCACACTCACTACAACCCCCATTGGCATACTGAAGCATACTGTCTGATGTCAGATACCTCCACATACCCTTTGCACATATAACCTCCATATACCCCTGTGGCGCATGTGATACCTGCAAAGTACTGTGTTGTGGCAATCCCACTAGTGATTAGTTGTATTCCTGTCCCTGCCAAGTGTGGCAATGTGTGTGCTTCCCTGTGAGAGTGTGGCTGTGTTGACACTAACACCTGTTCATGTGGCCATGCACGTGTACTACACCTACCACATAGCTACCATATCCCTGTTGCAGATGTCACTCACCATCACATATACATTCTAAGGGCTTCCCCAACATGTAACCTATGTGGCACATCCAATAACTGTATGGACATGTGATAGCACTACATAGTCATCAGGGGTTTGATACCCTGTACTGGTAGGTGTGTAACACAAACATGCTTAAGTTTTACTCTCCCACCCCTCACTGGCTTTTCTGTGCCTCTGTCTGCCTCACTTACTCCCTCTCTGGTGGATGTGGAGACTTGCACCTGCTTTGCGTAGGCAACAGCATGTATAATTTAAGTGATGCACAGACTCAGCTGATGGCATCTGCATGAATTGCAGCCCTCATCTAGCTGATTGCATGTGGAACAGCTGTAGTAACACTCCCATAGCCAATTTCATGAAAACACACACCAACATCTAGGAACATCATGTTGGTGTTTGGCCTTTCATTCAATGTGAGCAGGAACTCAATCTGTTGATTGGCAAACAGCATCTGAGATGGATTGGGGTTTACCTCTAACAACATACATTGTGGAAACAGGCCAACACACAGGTGGGGGATGTGCCTGACCAGACTACAGACTGTAAGTGCTGCTATACTGCATTTGGAGTAATGTTGGTTTAACAGGGTGTGTGTGGATATGGCTGTCCTACAGGTTTCCATACCTACCATGTCAGTGATATGTTTATGAGGGGAACACTCATCTGTAGGGCCATCTGCAGACTGGCCAGTGTGTGGTGCCTTTTGTTTCAGGTGTTACCCACAGAACACCTATCTGTGAACTGCAGAAGGTAGTGTGAGGATTGCAGTCTGTAGATGGTGACAGCTGTGAGAGTTACTGATGTCATATCCCCTCATAGGACATATGATGCAACAAACCCTGTTACAACAGTAAATGCATGAGGTTATCACAGCAACATGTCAATATTGGCCCTGTGTATGTGCCTCCAGCCACAACCCTGTCAACCTTTGTACATATGTCATGCAGTAAGGGGTGCATATGTACTGTACACCATAATTAGTGACATCATATCTGATAACAAGCCAGTGAGATATCAGACTGCTACACATGTAATGTATAGTAGGGGTTATATTTGATGACATAATCTGGACATTCTGTGGTTGTGTGTACAGTACTGAGGTTTGTGTACTTATGGTGATTCTCAACAGTGTGTGTATTGTTAATATCTACCTTGGCCTGTGCACAGACTGTGGTAGATGTCATTGTTCTTGGTCCTGCTCTATCTGATGTTACATGCTGCTCCACTGTATGTTACCCTATCGGCTTACAAGTTTGCAGCCTAGGGCCATACACTCACATGTCCCATACCACAGACAGGCAGCGGACCACACTGTGTAGTGGACCAGAATATGTAGGGTTAGTGTGTGGGTGGCACGTATGAGGTTGTTCAACAGGTAGTCCATATACTATAATAATATGCTAGAATGCCATAAGTAGCTGTGGCTGTGTTCACATTGGTTGTGGTGATGCACTTTCACACAGGTGTATGTTACTCTGTGCTGTGGTATGCCTACAGAGCCTGCTACATGTGCAGGTACATCTGCATTCCCCCATAGGAAATGTAGGCCAGTGTTGAGCCGGACTGCCTGTAGCCTGCACAGTGCTTTGTTACATGCCTAA
>NC_056726.1:1820094567-1820127067 GCF_019279795.1 Protopterus annectens | reverse complement strand
ATTAATATATTTACACACACTCATACATCTACATGTTGGAATACATTCTCTGTACTGTTGATTGACTGGGCTGGATGATATGTTTGTGAGTACATCAGGGTTATGTATATCCGACATGGCTTAGTGGTAAATCATTTTGACTATGGTGTGCAGGGTTCTGAGTTCAAGCCTTATAGATGCTGTTTATTTTGTTGCTGGGCAGAACAAGGGATGTTAGATACAGAGTGACTAAGGCACTTTTGAACAGTTGTAAGCTGGTTTGCATGGAGGTAAGCACTGCTAACTTCCGGTTACAGTTTCTTATACTCAGCTTCTGAATTGCTTAACCTATGTAGGCATTGCTTACCCCATGCAAACAGGCTTAAACCCACTTACTGCTGCTTAAAAGTGCTTACTTCCGCTTACCTCAGTGCTAATTTCTTTAAAAGAAAAGAAAAAGGGGTTGATAGGAAAGTGGTGAAAAAAGGGGCACAGAGAGGGAAAGACAGTAGGGAAAATAGCCAGGGATGTGCAGAAAGGGTGTAGGGAAGGTCCATAGCTGTCCATTTCTTCTACAGCAACAGCTGTGTATATACACTGACTTTGGAGGTAGATTTGGACACTCAAACCCCTGGGAGAGGGTGAGGACAACAATAATAAGTTGTGATGCCAATTAGACCGGATTACATGTGTCCAGTGGGCATGTGTGCAAAATGGACAGCTATGTATGGGGCGAGTTTTTTTGTGGGAATAGATTGCCCTTTTTTTTCAGGTGAGAGTGGGATGTTGGGGAGGGGTAGAAGGTATATTTGGGGAGGTAGGTTGGGTATGTTAACAGACAAGACAAACAAGACACATACAGGGGTGGTATATGACACATGTGGAGGTAAACACCTTGATGTGGAGGGGTGTTGGAAAATCAGAAGCCCACAAGCCCTTTAGTGGAAACAGTGGGACTGAGGTCCCCACCCATGGGCAGTCACCACTGCAGCTTCACAGCCCCGAAGGTTCTGTGCTGGGGGCTAAGTCACAGAGCCAGGCTGACTCTCTAATCATGACACATGGTGCTTGAGCTGGCGTAGAAGATCACCAAACTGCTGGTTGATCTCTCTACTCACCACAACCTCAACCTGGCAACGGATGACAGGTGCCTGTCTGCGCCCACTCCTGGGGGGGCTGAGCCCCATCCCCTGAGGTGGTTCCACTCGAAGATGGTGCAGGACCAATGAACAGGGAGGTCCTGGGTTGGGCCCCAGACATGCTGGTGCCCAATACCATGGTCAGCTGAGGTGGGACAGGTAGGTCTGCTGGGACCGGCCTTTCCAAACATGCTACAGTGTTTAGATTTCATCAACATATGTGGGTTAGTAATAGTCAAAACATTCCAGGGTTAGGTATAACAGCATGCATAGACATTCCCATTAACCCAGACCCCAGATACAGAACAGTTGCATAGCAGACAGAACACATGCATATATGGGACCACAGTGGTAATAAGAACAGCATGCAGGTACATTGATGGCACCATGCCACCAATGTTGGAATAATTCAGTATAGTACATGCATGGGAACCATTAAAATATTTATCAAACAATTGGACATTATCAGAACATAGGTGTCATTACATACCATTTGGGGTGGGTATGTTGATTATTGTTGGAGATATGGTTGGGGGGGGGAGATGTCAATTAACAACTAGTGTATTCCTGTAGTCCACATTATTTTCCTAGTCAGTGCTATCTGTACCTTACAAGTCTTACTACACTACCCTACAGCCTTAGTTTGGATAGTGATATGGCTGTCATCATCTTTACACATGAACCGGTTTTACCTACAGTATACACCTCTTAACTGGTATACCAGTGGAGGGAATGTTTGTTAACACTAACTGTTTCTACACATACTCCCAGATTCCGGGTTGATGTTGTGCACATAGCTATCCAACTCTTTCTGAGCAGACTCTGGCCATGTGTTGACCACATGCTGGTGTGCTGGGACATAACTAGAATATTGCCCTCTTCCACCGTTAGTAACCTGACACACATATATACATGCTTTCCTACACAGTTATATTATGTAGCACAGTGTGGGTGACAGTGACCAGTGTTACTTTATTATTCACAGAAACTGCAACACTCACAATTCCTTACAATACCAGAGTGAACAGTTTCAGTACAGGTTATAATGGTCTGTATTTCTCAGGACAGTGTTCGTATCCGACATACCTGTGGGAGCAATGTTTGTTAGCACTACCTGATTGTTGCCACACAAAGTTCCAGATTACACATTAGTATTATGCACATATACCTTATATACACTTTGGTCACAGCTTGACAACATGGGAGTGTAGATAGGACATACTTGACATATTACTACCCTAACAGTTTCAGGGGTTGCAGTGACAGGTGTGTTCTCAAAGATGTTTGACAATCACTTGTATTCCCTGTTTGCTGGCTAAACACCTGGGATCATCCCACAGACTTATCAGGGGAACAAGCAGCAGATATGGGCCCATATACTGGATATTCTGGCCTCATCTGTACAGTTGTGGGGTATGAATCTGTTTGCAGCCTAATCCCACTCCCAGGATTCAGACCATGGCTGTGTCTGTAACAACTTAAACACTGTCCACCATAGTTGTGTCTGCTATATAGATATTGCTATATTGCTGTATATCTCTTATCTGCTTTCTGTCTTATTAATCCCCTGTGCTTTTGCATTCTGACCTTGTATTACAACACTCAAACAGATGTCCTAGACAGTTATATGTTGTAGGACAGTGCAGGCAACAGTGATGTGTTATTAATACTTCATTATTCAGAGCAACTGCATCAGTCGCAGTGCCATACAATACCAATGTGAACAGTACCAGTACTGGGTATCATTCTTGTATTTCTGGGCACAGTATTGGTATCTGACAGACCTATGGGAGGAATGTTTATTAGCACTACCCGAATGTTCCCACATACAGTACCAGACTCCACATTACTATTATGCACATACATCACACTCTGTTACGGTACATACTCTGACCACAGCTTGACAAGTTGGGGTGGAAATGGGACATACGTGGCATCTTAGTCACATAAGGTATTGGGGAGTTGCTAGTGCACCAGCTTTGTTCTCATAGATGTGTGTCAATCAGTTGTATTTCCTGTTTGCTCCCTATACGTCTGGGATCATCCCACTGATTTCCCAGGGGGACAGGTTGATAGGCAACTGATATGGACCACTCTAATAGACGTTCTGGACATATCCGTATAGTTGTGGGGTATGATTCTGTATGCAGACTACTACCACTGGCAGGATTCGAACCGTGGCTGTGTGTGCTAAAAAACAACTGTTCACATCTCAGTTGCATGTGCTATTTGTTTTTTGTTGTCTGCATTTTCCCTGTTTACTGTCTATGTGTCTCTCAGTTGTACTAAATGGTGTCTGGGGATTACACCTGTCATATACAGGCATTTCTACACATTCAATGTATGGTGCACGGTGTGGGTAACAGTGCTTAATACAACAGTACTATTACATGATTGCAAACTTACATTACCATAGGATACCAGAATATACACATGCAGTCCAGCAGTTAGACTTGTTTTGTCAGGCTATTACACTTTTATTGACATACAAACAATATCAGACTCTTCTTGCCATATTCTCTAGTGTATGCAGTACTTGCCTTGAACAATATGGGTTTTAACCAGGCAATTAAATTGCTACTATTTTTAGTTTTACTTCCTATGACAGTAAATACATGAGTATTACTGACCTGCCTCGCGTCGCAACCTTGCCAGGCGACTGATGTAGGCCTCCTGGTTCGCAGCCCACTCCATTGCAGCTGTGGGGGACATAAGAGAAATATTTAGCCATACCTATCCATGATATACCTGAGCTGGCAATTATTACACACATACTGGGGTGATACACACGACTGGAACATCCCCTGTCACTCTAGCCTCTTGGAGCCACTACTCCAAGAGGTCCCCCTTACACTGCTTCAGGTTGGCATAGTGGTGCCTGACCTGCTCACCAGTTTGGGGTATGCTAGTAGCCCTGGTGAGATCACGGGCGAGATGGTCCCAGGCCTCTGCCTTATATTGGGAACCCTGGTACTGGCCCTGCAGCAGTCTCTGATCATGGTCTTTGACAAGGAGTCCTGCCATTACCTTGGACTCCTGGGTGCACCAGCGCTGCGCCCGAAAGTGCACACCTTCTCCCCTTACTGCCATTCTGCCTGCAAGGGGAAGCTACAACCAGTTTAGAGATGTATTCCTGCATCTTGGGTTTAAGTAGGGCCAATTTCCCACACTTTTCCATGATTGGCCATTTTTGAAAAGGCTAAGCTATGGGCAAAACTGCTTACCTAAGGTTGGCAGTGTTTAAAGGGGTATACCACTGGGCACAATGAGTTAGCTGGCCTACACATTGCTTACACCTCCTAAGCTGGCCTGTGCAATGCTTAGAGCTGCTTACATTAGATTTTGCATTATAATTCCTTTTTGGCATTGAGTAATTATTCATTACACCGTATATGTATGCCTGGTATCTATGATTCATGTGTACGTACACTGTATGGGGTCCCTGTGTTTTACTGGGGACTTCAACACTCTATTATAATTACACTTGACTTCTGGCCTTACTGCTGTACTCCGGTTCACATATTTATGCTATGTATTGGGTTAAGGCAGATATATCTGTATACTAATTCCTTTCACAGGTTCAGTTTGGTTTTACTATGGTGTAGACTTGTTTGCTGATACCTCATTCTTCTGTACTTCTGTGATGGATTGGTGGTTAACTACTGTAACTATGGTGTATAGGGTCCTGGGTTCAAGACCTGCATGGCTGTTTATTTTGTTGATGGACAGAGCAAGGGATGTTGGATACAGAGTGATTAAGGCACTTTTGAGCATTTGTAAGTGGATTTGCGCAACAGTAAGCACTGCTAACCTGCCATTACATCTGCTTACAGAGAGTTAGGTTTAGAATTGCTTAACCAGTGCAAGCATTGCTTACCACTGCACAAACGGGCTTACACTCGCTTACTAGTGCTTAAATATGGTTACTACTGCTTATTGGTGCTTAAACCTGCTTACTAGTGCTTTATTCATTATGACACTGACACCTCACATGTGCAGTTATTGCAGCACTCCAGTTCAGAAAAATATGTTATTTAGTGGGTTATGCAACATAATTATTACTCATAACGTGCTTTGCCATGGAAAATGGAATGTGCTGCAGTGGGACTCGAACCAGGAATGCCTGCTCGTAAGGTGAATGCTCTCCCCACTACACTATTACTATGCTGATTTATTTGCATATATCTTCCTTGTTATCCTCCTCAGCCAGTTAAGCTGCATTTACCGTAGCTAAGCGGTGGGCACACCTATGGTTAGCTTTAATGGAATTTATAAAAAAAAAAATAAAATGGTTTGTTCATTTTATTTATGTATACTTTTATTGCTGTTGTACACAAGGGGACTGTTGGTGGGGATATGCGGACACCTATGAGCGTTCTCGCTCATTTCTTTCCCCTTTCTGCTGTTCTTCATTGAGGGGGTATGTATATTCTGAGAGCTCTGCTCTCAGACATGCCTCCTGCACTCTTATACACTCTGTGTAAGCCTAGGAGCTCAGAAAGCGTGCCTCATTACTATGAATGGCACGCTGCCATCCTGCTCCTAAATGGCCACCTCCATGCAGGACTAAGCTAGCCCTGCATGGAGTAATAGTAAATCCGGGGGCTTCACATGCCAACAAAACAAATACAAAATCTAAATACTTTTAATAATGACTGTAAGAACTTTCTGCTTTCCTCATGAATGAGATTTATTTACCCTTCAACCCAACCAGAATTACACTATCCCCCTCAACTCTAACTACCAACCCCTTACTCAGCAATTTTTTCATTTCACTGTCATAACTGTAAAACAAACCAAATCACTAAATGTTAAGTTTGACACATCAACTGACAAATTCAGTGTAATTCATCTTACATTTCTAAAACTAGCAGCTGAATAAAATTGCAAAACCACTCACATGTATCTTTAATCCATCCATCACAACAGGCATTGTCCCACTTGCTTTCAAACATTCAATTATAATACCCAGAGTTCAATCACCATCGAATTACAAAGAATATAGATCTCTCTCTAACCTATGCCCTCTTACAAAAAGATCTGAAAAAAAAAATAAATGTACCGGCTACTACTTAACCACATAAATAGTTATGCCCTGAGATTCATTAACAGTCACGTAGGCTTTATATGAAGTCTATATAATTACACTATATTAGTGTGATGGGCTCTGCTCTTTGAATATGCATGCTGTTCATTACACACGAGCACTAACTCATGGCCAGCAGCAGTGCTGGAGGCCATAAAATGGTGCCATGAGCACGAACACACAATGTAAACAAAACGTCTTGCCTGCAGGCGAATGTATTATGCAAGCAGGTGCGGACAGCTTATATGGACTGAATTCTAATCATGTAGACACAGGGGATGTGAAACTGGGATAATTTACACAGAATTCAATGTTAAAAGTGCAGAGATAAATATGAGGGGAGAATAGATGGAAAAAATACACTCTGTTTATGCATTAACGTGATGATGTCACAAAGAACCATTTTCAAACAAAAGACGTCCATATTGATGGTAATAACAAATAATCCTGTTTCCAGTTGTTTACCCATGTACATAACTTAAAAATGACTTGTTAACAATGGATGCGAGAGAGATGCAATGCAACATTGTAAGAAAGGGGAGTAAAATTGATATAAATGTTGATAACATGCTGAAATGAGATAATAGTTAGCAATGTCAGTGGATACATTAGGGATCATTTGCATATAGTGCAGTTATTCAATATAACACATATATGCAGGGAATGTATGTGCTGTATCTTCCATTATTTTTTATTTATTTATTTTAAGTTTGATGGCTGGGGAAGTCCACTGGGTCACAAAGAGCCCCTTTTCAGAAGAAGCCCAGGGAGAAAAGCTCCAAGACATTCCAAGTTAAATGTTACAAAGAAATAACAAAGAGTTCATACAAAACAATTAAACATTACAGAAGAATAATACATTATGTAATACGCACTTAGAGAGTTAACACTGAAGAACATGAGGATTACTAGACCTTTGCAGGTTAGGTAAACTCAACATTAACAGAAGAATAAAATGTAACTTAAGCTCTAAGTGAGTTAACTTTTAAAACATAGCTATAATCCATTTGTGGTTAGATGAACCATTTTTTATGAAAGAAGCACCAAAAAGTACAGTTTTGTACCTACCATAAATGTAGATGTTCGAGGATCCACATTGCTGCAGTCATAACCTGTGGGTAGTCCGCTGTCCTCGGTCGGCCCGAATACCAAAGAGTTAGGCTGGCGCGTCATGGCGCCGGAGCTGAAGTCAGTACGTAGTAGTACTTAAGCGCATGACCGATGTCATATCCTCAGTCTTTCTTGCCCCAGATGTCAGAAGGCCTTAAAAAAGGAAAGGCCAGAGCCACAAAGGAGAAAATAACAATTATCCCCAAGGAACAACAACAACCCCAAACCATAGAGGGGAAGGAGGGAGGGAAAATAGGACTGCAGCAATGTGGATTCTCGAACATCTACATTTATGGTAGGTACAAAACTGTACTATGTTCTTCGTCTCACATTGCTGCAGTCATAACCTGTGGGTAGAATCCCAAAGCAAAGGAAAAGGGAGGCTGGCAAACTAAAAAGCATTAGGGGCTGCTAACATGCCCTGTAAGACTGCAGTGGCAAACCCAGCCCTGGACTTGGAGTAAAGAGGGAGATGGTAATGCTTAGTAAAAGTGTGAACTGAACTCCAAGTAGCTGCTTCCAAAATATCCTTAGTAGCTACACCCGTCAAAAAAGCAGTAGAAGTGGCAGTAGCCCTAGTGGAATGAGGTCTAATCCCAGCAGGAACATTCTTCCCATGATGAGAATAACAAAAAGCAATACAATTACCAATCCACTTTGAAATAGTCTGCTTTGAAACAGCTTTCCCTTGTGAACTCAAAGCAAAAGAAACAAATAACTGTTGAGTCTGTCTGAACTCCTTAGTTCTGCTCAAATAGTAACGTAACTGCCTGTGTATATCCAAAGAATGCAAGATTTTTTTCCCCCTTATCTTGGGGATCAGCATAAAAGGTAGGCAAATGGATAGACTGGTTCAAGGCCACATTAGAAATCACTTTTGGCATGAAAGTAGGGTTAGTACGCAAAGGAACTCTATCCTTATGGAATATCAGAAAGGGTTCAACTGCCATGAGAGCCTGCAATTCAGATACCCTTCTAGCAGAAGTAATGGCCAACAAAAAGGCAGTCTTCCAAGACAAAAACTTCAATTCAGACATAGCTGCAGGTTCAAAAGGAGGCAAAGTAAGCTTCTCCAACACAAAATTGAGATCCCAGGAAGGAGTAGGAGCTCTACGTGGGGGGTCTTATATTTTTTGCCCCTCTAAGAAATTGCTTAAACAAAGGGTGAGAAAATAAAGGAGGGTCACAATCATAGTGAGCAGAAATGGCTGCAGCATGAACCTTCACAGAGGAAAATGACAAACCCTTGTCTAGTAATTCAGTAAGGTACTGCAGTGTAAAACTCAAATTAGGTACCGAGACATCAAAGTCCTTTGTTGAGCTCCAAAGAAAAAATCTCTTCCATTTATCAGCATAAACTTTTCTAGTGCTGGGCCGCCTAGCTTCCAAAATGACACCTAAAACCTGTTGAGGAAGCTGAGAACCCACAGGCTCTAAAACAGAATACGCCAGGCCGTTAGATGCAGGGACTGCACCCTGACATTGAGCAAATGACTGCTTGACTGGGACAACAAGTGAGGAAGCTGTGGCAAAGGCCAAGGAGGCTCCTGAATTAAACTCCTCAGCAGAGGATACCAGTGCTGTCGTGGCCAATCTGGTGCTATTAAAATCATGCAAGGCTTGTCCCACCTGACTTTCAAGAGTACCTTGGTAAGGAGAGGCAGAGGAGGAAAAGCATAGACGTGAAGGTTGTTCCAACTGAAAGATAGAGCATCCACTTTCCAAGCTTTTGGGTGAAACATCTTTGTGCAAAATTTTGGTAGTTGGAAATTTAGAGGAGAAGCGAACAGATCTATGTCTGGAGTTCCCCAAGCCACTGTCAACTGTTGGAATACCTGAGGATCCAATTTCCACTCGTGGGGGTCCACCATTTGTCTGCTCAATACATCTGCTAGGGAGTTCTGTGCTCCTGGCAGAAACCATGCTTGAAGAGTGATGTGCAAACTCAGAGCAGTCTCCCACAATATCATAGCTTGTCTGCAAAGAGGGTAAGAATGGGTTCCCCCCTGCTTGTTGATGTACCACATGACTGTAGTGTTGTCTGTTTGTATCAACACCTGTCCTGGTTGAAGTAGGCCCTTGAAAGCCATCAGGGCAAACTGGACTGCTAACATCTCCTTCATGTTGATATGCAAATGCTGTAGTCTGGGAGGCCACGTGTCTTGAATCCATTTCCCATTGAAGTGTGCTCCCCAAGCCAGGTCTGAGGCATCCGTCGTTAAGATCTGACTCGCCTCTGGTCGGGTCACAGAGAGTCCCTTGTTTAGGTGACATTCCTGTGCCCACCACAAGAATTCCTTCTGGATGCAAGGTATTATCTGAATGACAGTGTCCAAATCGTGGCAGTGTTGAGTCCATACACTTTTGAGATACCATTGTAGCTTCCTCATATGCAGTTTGGCATTGGGAAGTACCAGAATGCAAGATGCCATGAACCCCAAGGCTTGTAGGACTGTCCTTGCAGTCAGCCTGGACAGTACTGATAATTGCTGGAAGTAAAGGTGAAGAGTTCTTTGTTTGTCCGGGGTCAGAAAAGCCATCTGAGAGGCTGTATTCAGTCTCACACCCAGAAAGCACATGTCCTGAGAGGGTACTAGACTGGACTTTGTTTCGTTCACAGAATACCCTAGGCACCTTAAAACTGCCATTACATACTGTAGCTGTTGAAGTAACTTGTCTTTGTCTTGAGCAAGAATCAGGCAATCGTCCAGATAAGGATAAATTTGTATTCACCTCAGTCTTAAGAAAGCTATTACAGGAGCCAGAACCTTTGTGAACACCCTGGGCGCAGTAGATAAACCAAAGGGCAATGCAGAGAACTGATAATGAGAAGTACCAGCCCGAAAACGCAGGAATCTCCTGCAGCTGGGCCTGATAGGAATGTGAAGATAGGCCTCTTTGAGATCCAGCGTTACCATCCAGTGATCTTTGCCTAGCAGAGGCAGAAGTTGCTGTAATGTTAACATCTTGAACTTTGGAATGTCTAGGTATGTATTGAGAATGGACAAATCCAGAATTGACCTCCAAGTGTTTCCTTTCTTTGGCACTAGGAATAGACGAGAATAAAACCCTAGGCCTTCTTCTGACGGAGGTACCACCTGGATTGCCCCCATCTGAAAAAGCAAAGAAATTTGTTCCTGAGCCTCCAGCCTTTGCTGAGGAGGTACATCTGGCATGCCTTTGAAAGGAGGAAAAGTGTGAAAATAAAACTTGTAGCCTTGATTTATTATGTCCAACACCCATTTGTCCTGGGTGACCAAATGCCAATTTTGTTTGAAAAGTGCCAACTTTCCTCCTAGAGGAGCTGCCAGAAAAGAAGGATCTGGCAGCTGAAGATACAGGTCATTGGGTCTGTTTACGAAAAGGCTGACCCCTGCCCTCACCAGAAGATTGTGCAGGAGAACTCCAAGTCCTAGGTCTGAAAGAACCCTGAGCGTGAGCCCTGCCCCTACAACGTCTAGACCTGCCCTTAGACTGAAAATCCGAAGAGGGGTAAGACCATCCTCTTGCAGGCCAATTCCTGCTAAACTTAGGGGGCTGCACTTGCAAAATTTCCTTAACCGTCTGCATAGACTTAGCTTTGTCTTCCATCTTTTTCAAAACTGACTCCACAGGGGAACCAAAAAGAACTTCAGATTGAAGAGGAGCATCCAAAATCCGAGCTTTAACATGCTCTGACAAATTTTGATCCTTAAGCCAGGCATGTCTACGAATAACTGAACCAGTAGCAGCCACCCTGGATGAAGCCTGAAGGGCATCGAAGCCACACTGCAAGGAATGTTTACCAACTTGATCTGAAGCATGAACCAAGTCCTGCAATTCCTTACACTCTATACCCTCAGATAAAGCATCTACCTTAGATTTCAATTGACCTAACAGAAAGTTCTGATACTTCAGCATATGAAATTGGCAATTTAAAGCCCTCATAGCTAACGTAGAAGAGGTGTACACTTTTTACCCCACCTATCCAACGCTCTAGAATCTTTATCCAAAGGAACTGGATTCTTAACCACAGAAGCCCTGACACCTTTAGGCCCTTGAATAATAGTTTCGGGTCAGCTCTAGGACTCTTATACAAATATTTATGTGCCTCTGAACTCTGTAATACCTGTCTGGCTTGACAGGGGCAGAGGGTAAAGAATCAGGATTAAGGGAAGCTTCAGAAAAAACATCCTGAACAACATCTAAAACAGGGGGAATAGCCAAAGGTCTATGTTGTGGCAAAAACAAAAATTCCCTAAGCCTCTTACGAGAATCTGAAAAATCCTGACCTTCCCACTTGAAATGCTCCCTCATGGAATGCAAGGTTTCAGAAAAGGAAAAATCCTCTGGAGGTGAAGCAGAAGGACAGGAATCCTCTGCATCCGAATCTGAATAGGGAGGAAAATCATGAATATCCTCAGCTGAGGACTCAGAGTAATCTGAGGAATGCTCCATTCCCTCTAAATCTGTCTCCACCCTAGGCCTCTTCTCTGGAGGGGGCATAGAACCCCTGATCAAAGTAATCAAATCCTCTGCCATTTTCAACATATGTTGTTTAGGAACAGAGCCCGAAGAACTAGGGCTATGGCCCGTACCAGAAAGACCAGGTCTAGCCTTAGCAGGGCCTTTAGTGACTGAAGTAGAAGGCCTAATAACCTTTTGTAAGGATGGAACCACAGAAACTTGAAAAGCACCCTCGGCCTGGCCTAACTCCTGAGAGGCCAACTCCTGTAAAAGTAAAGGTTCCCCCTGGGATTCAGCCGAGACCTCGGCTGGATCCACAGATTCAACCGTAGATTCCATAGAACCGGCGTCCGCAACGGACGACTTATCCGGTTTAGACCTTAAAGATTTATCTTTTCGCTTTTTTGCGGTAGCGGGCGTCGGAGGATCCGACGGCATGTTGTAGTTACACCGCTTACCGAAAACAAGCCTAGCACAGTCTAATCTGCGTTTAATGGTGCGCTTGTTAAATCTAGCGCAAAAGCGACACCCGACTACATCGTGCTCAGGCCCCAAGCAAGGAATACAGAGAGAATGATAGTCCCTATGAGGTATCTGTTTCCCACAAGAAATACAATTATTAACTTTTTCTGACATCCGGATTAACTGAGGCAAGAAAAGACAAAAATTTTCCCCAACGGGGTACTTAGCCCAACTTGGTCTTCGGTCTGAAACTCGAAAATTGAAAATTTCAGAACGCTGAACGGCACTTGCAAACGCTGCTTCTGCTTCGGACCATGCGGCAAGAAAGACTGAGGATATGGCGTCGGTCATGCGCTTAAGTACTACTACGTACTGACGTCAGCTCCAGGCGCCCATGACAGACGCCAGCCTAACTCTTTGGTATTCTGGCCAACCGAGGACAGCGGACTACCCACAGGTTATGACTGCAGCAATGTGAGACGAAAAGCATCTATTTGTTATTGAAAGTATAGTACATTAGATAACAGAGAAAGTTCACCCAGGTAGGGGATGAGAATGTTTTAGGATGGCAGGAGGCAATAGTAGTGATAACAGGTGATGATTTCAGTGCAGGGAAGAAAGAAAGAAAGGATAGAGAGGGGTTTATGTTGGTGTGTGACATGGGCATTCCCATTTAGCTGTTAGATGAGAGAATAGCTAAGATTTGAAATTAGTATGGTTTGGCAGGTTGCGTATGTGAGGGGAGGAGAGTTCCCTCCAGAGTTTAGCTAAGGAGTAGGAAATTAGTAGATGGCCAGGAGGTCGTATGGGTTTGTGGAACAGAAGGAGATTTTGGTTTGTTGATCTGAGTGGGCGGTTGGGTATATAGGGTTTTAAGGATGTAGCGAGAGATGGGCAGTTTGTAGGTTTAAAGATAAGCTTGTGGGCAATGGTGAGTTGTAGGTAAATGAGGTAGTTGGGTAGTTCACGCCAACTGAAGGAGAGGAGAGAGTGACAGTGGTGGAATGAGTATTTAGAATTGGTTGCAAATTTGCAAATCTTATGGTAGCAGCATTCATGTCTGGAACGTAAGCCAAGGTGGAGATTGGTAAACAGAGGGACACCATACATAAGGGAGGGGAGCAAGAAGGTGGATGCTAGGGTTTGACAAGTACAGAGGCTGAGGTAGCAATTGTGTCTGTAGAAGAGGCCAATCTTTAGGTGGGTTTTTTGATTGCAGAGTGGATGTAGGTATCAGATTTTAGTTCTTCATTTATGATGATGCCGAGAAGCTTTGTTGTGGGAACAATTTCAAGGAGGGTGTTGTTCTGGCTCTGTATGGTGAAAGAGGTTTTGTCAATAATGAAGTTTTTGGAAGGGGAAAATAACATTAAGTTTTTTTTGGCATTATAACCAAGGCATGAGTCATACTTTGTCATGAAGAGCAGACAGGGACATATTTTAACATTTGCTGTCACTGGACAGCCTTAGACATGGAGATATATTATCTTACTACATCTTAGACAAGTATGTGTTTTATACACATGCATCACAAAGAGTAATATAACAGCAATCAAAATATGTATGTGGCAAATGATAGCACAAGTCTGATGACACTGCAGTAGTTTAAGGTCTCCATTTGTACACGGAGCTCATGTAATACAGGATTATACTGGGCATACTCACAAGACATTACAACAAATACTGCCACAATAGTATGTAAACTACACAAACACACAAGAAAATGTATGAACACAGGCCCAATAACACTTTATGATGACCTGGCATCACGCCATGCAGGAAAACATGTTAGGTAAGTCATCATGTCTAATAAAGCTGCACTGTGTGAAGAAAACTATTTTAGTGTGACATGGGGGAAGGGAAGCTACCTTGCTTACCAGTGGGAGTGGGAAGCATTGAGCTGCCTTTTGTCCAGTTTTGTGAGGTTTCAGCCAGTAACTAGTAGTTTATTGGTCGTTTTGGGCCAGTTTCTAGCTTTTTCCAGCCCCCTGGTATAAAACGCGCGTTAGCGCGATTTAGAGCGATTTAGCGTGGAGCTGCCACTGTTGCACACTAGGGCAGTGCCGGTTAAGCAGGTTTAAACTATTCGGGCTACCTAAAGTCCACTCTTCAAATTTTCCCTTAAAACTACCTTCCTCGAACTATACTACTGATCAAATCAGCGTATCCTATAACTAAAGATCAACTCTACTTGACTCCAAGTAGACTATTCTCTATCTATTAAACCTAGCACTTGCTCCTACAGTACTTATTACCTTGATACGGCACTCTTGTCATAGATAGTACCCCAAAAAGCAACCCCCCATTTCTCGGTCACCCACGTCCCCGAATCTTTTTTAAAGTTTTTGTCTACCCTTCTAGCATGTCGAGGGATCAGTTGCTAGTGTCCTCTCCTGCTCAGCTGGTGAACCTGGGAATATTGAGGCAATGTTTCAATTGCCTCATGTACACAGACAACCCTTTCCTCCTCCCACAAAACACAAATACATGCAGAGATGCAACTATACGGCCAAACTGGAGGCTGAGCTCTCTCAACATAGGACTGGCAAGACCAGTCAGGAGGAGAAGGTTACCACACACACTATAGACCCAGTCTCACATAGTACCATTACAACCTCAAATCATACACATAAACACACAAAGACATACTCGGAGCCTCTGATCAAAAATCTACCAAAACAGCAGAGGCCACCAAAGCAGACACCCAAACAACCACCACCTCAGAACACAACACCCGCAACACATAGACCTCACAGTCAGAGTGTCAAACAGTCACAGCCCTTAAGGCCAAACACAATGCCAGACACACTAGTCATTGGTGACTCCATAGTCAGACACACTGATGTCCCGCTCACCAGACTGAGTAAGGAGAAGGTCACAGTAAGCTGCCTGTCGGGCGCTAGAATCCGCCACATAATGCAAGCACTCAGGTCTCTCAACAGCAGGTACAAATATGACTCAGTCATTGTCCACGCTGGTGTAAACGACCTGAGATGTACCTCCTTGGACTACATGAAAAGAGACATTGAGGAGCTCTCTGATTATGTAGCCCAGGCAGGTATGACCCTGACCTTGAGCAGTATCCTACCTTCACCAAGAATGATGCCACAATACAGAGATAAGATGATCAGCTTTAACAATTGGCTTAAACACTGGTGTCATTCAAAGGGGATCCAGTATCTGTCTGCCTGGGATGACATGCTGGTCAAGCCACGCTGCTCAAGGGACGGCTTGCACCTGTCACCCTGGGATTCCGGATATTGGCAAAGGCTCTTGCCACCCCATAGTGCCTTTTTAGGCAAGGCTCAAATTCTAAACCTACCACCCTAGAACACAAAAAGGAAAAAACTAAGGGTAATGCTGCTCAATGCCAGAAGTCTAAATCTCAAAATGCACGCACTCGAGGCCCTTCTCAGTATGGAGAACATCGATGTCTGTGCTGTGACAGAAACCTGGTTCAAGGCTCCTGAGAGCACCCCAGCTATCAGGTTTTACCTCATATCATGCGTTCCGGCCCCAAAATCCGGACAATACCAAGAAAGGAGGGGTATCCATATTCATCAAGGACACCCACACCTCAAGACTGGTGGCAACGCACGATGCATCGGAGACCATCCAGGTGCAATTAACCATAGGCAAGACTGCTCTGCAAATTGTAGCATGTTACAGGCCACCCTCACAAACTCAGGAAACTCACATGGCCTTCCTGAAAACACTAGAGGGGATAAATGTATCACCAAACACCATCATACTAGGTGACTTCAATTACCCTAATATAGACTGGGAACACTACTCAAGCCCAAACACCCTAGCCCAAAAGTTCCTGGAATTCATAAACTCAAATGCCATGGAACAACTAGTCACCATCCCCACAAGAGGAGATAACATACTTGATCTCATCATCACGAACATGGGAGCACAATGTTCAACACCGAAGTATACCCTCACTGGTGAGATCAGATCACAAACTAATCTCGCTGGAGGTCCTCATCCCACCCCACCTGAAATAAAAAGACCACAGTAAAGAACTTCTCAAAAGCTGACTTCACACTTCTAAAGACTAGTGTGGTCTCCTTTCAGGCCCCGAGCGGAAAACAATACTCAAGCCGCTGAATCACTTACAAACGCCTTCTACCAGCACCTGCAGGACTGCATGGATAAGGCAATCCCAAGCAAAACAAAGACTCTTTGTACCAAAGGCAAGCGTCAGTCTGGTGGACCCCAGCCATAAACAAACTCTACAACAAAAGGAGGAAGCTACTACAAGATAGAGCAAAATCCTTAAAAGGTAAGACACCCTTGATCACTATAAGTAAAAACTAAGAGCTCTCATAAAATCATCCAAAGCAAATTTCGAGAGAAAAATAGCTAAAGACTCAAAAGACAATCATAAGGCCTTCTTTAGCTATGTTAGAAACCTAGGAGGAAACTCCCAGATATGCTCAGAACTAGTTCAAAATGATGTGAAGATTACTGATCCTACAGACATTGCCAACATACTGGCTGACCGGTTCAGTGCAAACTTCTCCCCCCAAAAGGAGAGATATCTATACCAAATGAGTGCAGCCCCCAAACATCTCCAGCCCAAGTGAGAACTGCTCTCTCCAAAGCAAAAAACACAGCATCCATGGGACCCGATGGTGTCTCCGGCTGTGTGCTCCACGAACTCAATGAGGAATTAAACCCACAGCTAGGACAGCTGTTTAATCAAAGTCTTACCTCTGGATACGCACTCCAGGAGTGGCGCACTGCAACTGTGGTCCCACTTCACAAAGGCGGTGCCTCCACAGACCCTGGAAATTACCGCCCATTAGCTTGACAAGCCTTATCTGCAAAGCCATGGAGAGGATCATAATGGACCTCATAAATAAAGACATAGGAATTTGCAGACTTTGGATCCAACCCAGTTTGGCTTTGTCAAAGGCAGATCATGCCTTTTAAACTTGGTTGACTTTTTCGAAACAGTCACCAAAGCCATTGCTGAGGGAAAGGCAGTCCATACAGCCTACCTCGATCTGGCTAAGGCCTTCGATACAATACCCCACTCGGGTATCATTGAAAAACTCATCAGCTTAAATGTTAACCCATACATCACAAGATGGGTTGCAAACTGGCTGAGTGACAGAACCCACAGGGTCAGAGTTGCTGGCGCCATGTCAGACTCAAAGCCTGTCACAAGTGGTGTCCCACAGGGCTCAGTCCTGGGCCCACTCTTGTTTGGCATCTACTTTTCCAGTACAAGCAAACACAGGAGGGTTATGGCTGACAAAGTTTGCAGATGACTGCAAACTGGCCATAGTAGAAAACACATCTGACACAGATATCCTTCAGAAGGGTCTCACAGAAATGGATAACTGGTGCCAGAGCCACGGCCTAAAGTTAAATGCCAAAAATGCATAGTCATACCCTTCGGGAAAAACAAGGTTACCCCTAGCTACCAAATAGGTGGCAATCCACTGAGCACAGAAGAAGTTATCAGGGACCTGGGGACCCAGGTTGATAGTAGTCTGTCATTCGACACCCATGTAGCTAAAGTAGTTAGGAAGTCCTTCTACATTGCCCACCTTATCATGAAGGGATTCTCATCTAGATCAAGGGAGGTCATAGTCTCCCTTTACTCATCACTCATCAGACCAATGATTGAGTACAATGCCCCATTCGAATGTATCTGACCCGACACTTGCAGCAGCTGGAGAGGCCACAAAGTTCCTCACCAAAAGGATAAAGGGTCTCAAAAATCTGTCCTATGCTGCCCGACTGAAAGAACTCCAGCTCTATTCAGTCGCTTACCGCTTGCTCAGAGGTGACCTTTACCTAACATACAAGGCCATGTCAAACCCAGATTTGATGAATATGCTTCACCTCAAAAAATCTAGATCCATCAGAGCCACAAGGGCGGGAGACTTAAACCTCGACACGGCTATTAATAGGATGTGCTGGAGGGATAGATTCATCACCCAAAGACTCCCTATGCTGTGGAACAAAATCCTGGTACATGTGAGGCAGAGCACCTCGCTGGCCTTGTTCAAGAGAAATCTTGACCAATGGATGGGAGATCGCAGATATACCCCAGGAATTACCTCAGTGTCACTGCTCGACAGAGGCACAGCAAAATAATGGGTATAGTTCCCCATACTAAAGGGGTGGCGTAAGCCACAAAACAATGGGCTAGGCTTATAAATGCCCTCGGGCAGATAGCCTAGTATGAACCTATGAACCTATGAACCTATAAATGTTTGGAGGAAAACATAATAAATTTAATTCTTATTTGTAAATTAAGTAATGCCTGTAAACAATCAATGGTATATTCAACATCTGCATCTTGCCAGACTCAAACACATGCCAGGGTAGATATCAGAAATATATCAACCTGTGAAGTCACAGAAATAGGCATACTGTATGTGTCATGACTAACACACTTGTAGGGCTTACAGGACTTCCGTATTGTAATGGGTATGTATCCCTTACCGTGGAGGGTGATGCTTTAAAAATGTTGCCCTCTAACTGCAATAAATACCTTTGACTAAGCTATTCCTCTCTTTACACAGTTATGTGACAGATGTTAGCAAATTCAAACCTTGCCTATCACACTACACACTCTACAGAGTTGTGTGCTGACTATGTCTGCCATACAACAAGCAACTGATCTTGACAGAAATAAATAAAATTTATGTGTGAAGTAATAAAGGATATTTGAGGATAATGCATATAATATGATTTTGTCAGAATGATGACAAGGAGGTAACTATGTTGACGTTCGCACAATTGTGTGCATTGCAATATCAATGTTTCTTGGCCAAGAAAGCTGTACCTGTTGTTCTGTCCAACAACACTGCCCCATGTTTGAAACACACTGTATGTGTGTAAATATACTATGCAAGTCATTACTGAATGCATGTTACCAGAAACACGCATATTCAACATTTGCAGAACAACTGTTTTACTGGCAGGATATCACAAAATGAGTTGATCCTTCTTTCTCCAAAATAAAAATTGAGAATAATAAATTTAAGCAGTGTTGTTTATGTAATATCAGTACAGTCACAGAATACTGCCCTTGGCTGGAATTGAACAGCATAATATAAAAATTCACTGACTACAAATATGTATGTGAAAGTCTTAACAAAGCTGTTACAACTATCCAGCTATCTGAAGTTATTACATCATATGATTGTGCTGCAAACTGTATGACACAAAAGGGCAGGGAGAGTTTTCTCCCACGGCAATTAGTACATTACAACACTTGGGGATGTGATGCATATATAAGCATTAGGCCACACAATGCTTACAGTCAGCCAATGTGGATTTTGAACACCTGACTATGTAACATCAGAAAATACATAATATTGGCAAGAATAAATGTACCATGGTGCCACTGGTACTACAAATGTGACATATTTTGGTCTTTGAAGGCATTACATCATATTATTGCTGCAAAAGGTATGTTTATCATAGGAGGATACTAGGCTATTGGGCCTGAGGCCCTTATAAGCCTAGCCAAGAGTTTAGCCCATGTTTAGATAAATGCCCCTGTCCAGCAGAGACATGGGTGGAATCCCAAGGGTATATTTTCTGTTTCCCATCCAGTTATCCAGGTTGCATCTAAAAAGGGGTAAAGATGTACTCTGATGTGGAGAGGGAGTCTAGTCCATAGATGAGGGAGTCTCTGGGACACAAAATCTGTCCCACCAACAAGTCCTGTTGATGTCACAGAGCAGGTTGAGGCCACGTGTGCAGGTTACTCGAGTGGAGCTTGACTTGTAGATATGCAGCAGTCACATCAAAGTGGGGTCCATGATCACCTTGTGTGCCAGAGGTCAACTCTGAGGAGTCTGTATGAAACTGAGTAGAGGGACAGGGCTTTTAGCCTATCTGTACAGTATGATAGATGCTTGAGGCCCTGGATTCTCCTGGTCCAGAGAGGTCATCATACCACTGTACTCAGCCCTCATCAGACCCATCATAGAGTAAAAAGCCTACTCTGGTATGTACTTGACCAGACACATGCAGCAACTGGAATGTCCACAAAGGTTCCTTACAAAAAGAATACAGGGAGTAAATGCAGTATCTTATGCTGATCACCTCTAAGCCCTCTCTCTTTACTCAGTATCATAATGACTTTTGGGAGGAGATCTTTGCTTGGCATACAAGGCATCCCTGTACCCTGTTTTGACGAATCTTTTGCACATCTGCAAAACAAACAACACCAGAACTACTAGATTAAAAGACCTAAATTTTGCTTGCAACATAAATAGGATGTGTTGGAGAACTCTGGAACAGGCTCCTCATCCACATGAAGCAGAGTTCCTCCTTATCCTTATTTAAGTGTAACTTGGACCAATAGATGGATAATCAGAAATTCAACCCTGGTCTGGCTCCTTCATCTCTGATGAACAAAGGCAGTCAATAAATCACCCCCATAAATCAAATACAAATCAAATCAGTAGGTCACATTTGGGTTGCACTGCTAGACTTTGAAAGGCCCTTGTGGTCACTAGCCTAATATACACTTATGAACCTAAGAGCCTATTTCTATAAAATACTGTTGCTATACGTGTCTTTCTCACACAACACTGCCTGCTGCTAGGTATGCCCAAACATACATGATGCATAATACAGTCATCACTGTAATGGGAGAATAACAATTATGCACAATTTGTGGATAAACAGTTTTCAGGGATATTGGTAAGGCTTCCCTATCAGTAGACCACTAAAATCTTGCTTTTGTGGTCCACCTCTGTCTTTAAAGTGACTTCTCATGGAATTACCGCCACTTCTGCCTCTGGGAGGCCTATCCCCAGAAGTGTCCTGGTGAAAACCTGGATATTTTTTGAGTCACATTTTTTTCTTCCCCCTCTTTGATTCCTGGAGGGGGATCTCTGAGGGGGTGAAAAATGGATTTTAATGGCAGACAAGGTCTTACCATCCTGCTCACTTCTGGTAAGCGTATCCTTGACTTTTGGTCAAAACAAAGTGGAATCATCATATGGGGCATTAATGAAGGATGTTTTAAAGCCAAAGCCACATCCAGGCATGACAAAGCATTATAATGCAAGTACTGGCTGCACCATCTGCTGCATTACAAAGTAGTCCGATGGCTACAGTCAAAGTGAACTGAAAGGGTAGTCAACTGGGACCCCACACTTATTTGGATATCACTAGTAAGTTACCCACCAGAGAATTTGAAAGTTCTTTACTCAAATCACTCTGGAAATGTGTCAAGTGAGCCATACAGTTCAACACAAGAATAGAAAATGTGATGGAAACATATGTCCATTTCCCCAATCTGTCCAATTCCCTTGACTCCTTGTTAGGGGATGGACAGAGGAAATCTCTACAAACCATTCCTTTGTAGTGGCTCCTGTAACCACCATGGCATCTACAGGAGGGACCCTTAGCCCAGAATGTCCCATCTTTGATGGCAGCTAAAATTCTGTCTGGCTTTTTAGGGATGGAATCTGACACATCAAACTCCTTCCAGGCTTTCTGAGTGATAAGGCCGACTAAAGCACTGGGAGAGAGGGACCACCGAGGACGTTGAAGAGTCAGACCCAAATGCTTCAAGAAACACTGACTACTCAGAAGAAAAAGCTTTGCTGGACCATCCCCCACACTGTTTCATCAATTCTAGGTCGTCTCCGAAGGAGACATCTTCAGGGTGATCTTCGAGAACCTTCTTCCTCATCTAAGTCAGTGTCTTCAGTGACAAAACTCAAGAAAGGAGTCAATATCCTACCATTTACAGGTCCTTTTCTGGGGAATGTGCTTTGGGACACCTGAGGGACACGAGGGGATCGAGCATCAAGTAGTCTCAAGGCCTAATGCAGCCATCTGTCCATGTCTACCAGAATGAGAGGAGAAGGAGGAAGTCTGGATGGATCCAAACTCTGTGAGTGTACCAGACATCTTGGTCCAGCTTAAGCCCTCTCTACAGCCTTAAAAGCCAACTTAGCCACTGCAGATGATGAAGAGACAACCAAACTAGTAAAGTCAGGCTCCCTCTCAAATCAAACAGATAAAGGCCTGAAACAGACTTCTGAACTGGGCTGTCAAGTTCCAAGGTCCTAAGTGACAGCAACAGTTCAGAAAATCTCAGGGTCAACTCTACCACTGCAGCCCAGACACCGACACTCTGGCACCAGGACTCTGCTGACCTCATAAGCATCAGATTCAAGTGAATGAGGGAAGATGTGGAAGGTGAAGTCTCAAGAGCTATTGAATCCAAAGCTGGCACTGCAGGGAAGGCTGTATCCTATGTACACTGCCTCTAGGAATGGAGATGGTGTAGGAAGCTGAGAACACTGAACAGGCAGGGTAGAAGGGACTAATTGTGGACTCCCATCTGAATCTGACTCCTCAAGAATCTCCTCATCATTAGGTTGAATTTGAACTCCATTAAACATCTAGTAGATAGGCCTGATCTAGAGGAAAATGCTATCCATGCAGGCTTCAAAGGCACCTTCTATAAACTTGGAGATTGAAGCTTGAGACTGATAGGTGCTGGAGTAAATGACAGCTTAGGAGATGGATTCTGGATCCAAGAAACTTTCAGATCTGACTGGTTAGCTTTCTCCAGATGATCCTCAGATACCTTGTCTTTTGATTTTTTTTAATTTTCTCTCTTTCTCTCTCACACTCTCTCTGTCTCTCTTGGGATCTATCCTTATCTTTATCCCTCTTCTTTTTGGTGCAAGGGAAAAATGTGGACAGCTATTGTCCCAGGATATTTTGGACCCTGTCTAGGAAGGTAGAAGGCCTTTGAAAATCAGTTTTTTCTTTACACCCTTGAAGGGCTCTGGTGCCAAAGGCAGCACAGATACAATGTGAAGATTGTAAAGTGAGAGGGCCCCAAGCAGTATACACAATGAGTCTGGGTCTTGGGGGGGATTTTATGCCCACAAAAAGAGCACATTTTAAAGTCTGATTACATCAGAACCAAGTACTTAAACTGTCTATAAATCTACTTATCTAAGAAGAAAAATACTATAAAAAGAAGCTAAAGCTAATCTAAGAATGAACACACGCAAACGTATAAACACTGATGAAAAACTACACTAAATTACTAAAGGAAACACACTAATCTATAAATGTATGCTAAATGTATACTAAATCCTAACCCTATCTGAAAATTTTTATAGAGGAGAAAGAAACAACATTCACATATTGTGAATAATGATGAAGCTCTCTGTCCAAGCGTCTGGAGGCAAAAGAGACATGAGGGACTTCAGGCAGGAAAGGGAAATTGTGGGTAAGGGAGGAGTCAGAGCTCTTTGATCCGAAAGCTTTGGAATAAGAAACCAAGGCTTGATCCAGTCAGATCCAACAACCCACACTTTGAATCAAATGAAAAAGACAACATTGGATCACAGTCTCATGTCCTCACATCACAGGAAAAGCCTTAAATGTTCTCATGGGAAAGCCAAATATCATGTCATGACATCATCATTGTCCAATAAAGCATTTCTGTGTGAAAAATGAGCATAAATCATTGTAATAGGAATCCCCAGAAATACATGTCCACAGCAGATATCTGGCTAACAACACTGTTACCTACCTGCACATTCACAGACATACTGACACAAGGAAGTCTAAAGAGCAATGGCTGGATTTAAACAGACTACCTCAGAGCATAAGGTACAAAACACTATCTGAATCACACACACACCATGCAAGATGCTCTTTTAAAATTGTGATATTGCATATTTGAATGGATGACATCACCATTATTTCATACATTGAGGTTCTTCTAAAAATGTATGAAGTTGGTTGAAGTGCACAGTAACTATACAGAGATACACATACTACATGCATTAGAAGTCTTCTCTACAATTTATACAGTAGTCAGTCATTGTGGATTCAAACCTCTCCCCCTGTACTTATCAGTCTAGCTAGAACAGTATCAACAGCCAGCACCAAAAGCTAACTCATACAATCAATTTGATGTGGCTCATTTTAGACAGCATGATATAAGCATTTTTTTGCCTGGAGGTAATACAAATCTATGAAGTAATCCTCTGCCAGTGAAAACATGTCTCCTAAGGGTAAGTTTATATAAGGGTTGTTTCAGGGATACAACTGTACATGACAGTGCACAAACTCATATTAGTTACCCAGTGTTGGATTCAATCCCCCTATCTATCAAGTTACGCTATCCATATAGCACAGAATTAGCTACAAGCACCACAACACAAATATGAGTTGTAATGGCACAGTGTGCACTTTTAACATGCTGACCTTATCAGTGGGATGCACAGATGATGTATGTGGTAAAAGTAGGATAAGCGGATGGGAACATCCTCTCCCATGTTAAAATCTTCCCCTGACTGGAAGGTGATGCAGCATATCCATTAAGAAAGCTATACATACTGGACACTGAAGCCATAAACAAAAGTTCCCCACTGTGAGATATGAACCTCCTGTCTATCTAGTTATAGAATTTACAGAGCACCCTATTCACCACAAGTGCCACAGGACAAGTATGACTCTAAGTGAAAGATAGTGCATTTTGGCAGAATGACCTCATCAGGGTGTTGCAGAGAAGAAGCATGTGTTAAAAGTGGCATAAACTGCAGATGGAGCTGTGTCCAAAACTAAAAGTTTTATCCTGAGTGAAAGTGGACACAGCACATCTCTTGTTGAAGCTTTACTTTCATGACACTAGAGCCACACAAACACATAAGTTCACTACTGTCAGGTTTGAACCACCTACTTAACCAGTTACACAATTTAGAGATCACAGTATTAGCCCCAAGCACCAGAGCCGAAGTTTGCCTCTTATGAAGAGAGACAGAGTGCACTTTTGACAGGATGACTTCATCAGTGTGTTGAGAAGATGTTTGTGGAAAAACAGGGATAAGAATATAGTGGAATAATTGCCAGGTTAAAATTTTCCCATGTCTGAAATTTGATACAGCATGTCTAGTCAAGAAAATGTAAGCACCTGATACTATAGCCACAGCCACAAATTCTTCACTGTGAGATTTGAACCTCATATCTATATAGTTACATAATCTAGACAGTACAGTATTAGTCACAAGCACTACAGCAAAAGTATGACTCAGAGGGAGAGAGTGCATGTTTGACACGTTAATCTCATTACTGCTGCAGAGAGGATGTTTCTGTTAAAAGTGAGATAAAGTGCAGAGGGAGCTGTGTCCAAAATGAAAATGTTTTCTCTTCAGTGAAAGTGGACACAGCACATTTGACATAGAGGCATTACTTACCTGTCACTAGGACACAGCATATTTGACATTGAGACATTACTTAACTGTCACTAGAGCTCTGTATTCTCAGTAAAAGGGACACAGCACATTTGACATTGGGGCATTATGTACCTGTCACTAGACCCCCCCCCACACACACACACACACAAACACATATATGTTTCCCAGGGTGGGAATTGAACCTTCTACCTATCTATCTAGGTACAAACTTTACAGAACACAGTATTAATTGCAAGCACCACAGGAAAAGTCCGACTTTAATGATATGAAAATGCACGTGTAATAGGTAAAACTTCATTGTTTGAAACAACCGGTACTGCATATCACAGGTTTTGGGACAAATGCATATGTGAGGACAGGCCAATGTAACAGCACTGTGCTTGTCCCATGTAATGACATAGTTCCCTGCTAAAATTTACATACTGTCATTCATATGTATTGCATTACTGCAAGGGACATGTACATGTTTCACAGTATGAGATGTCAATGACAATCACAAATTTAAACCAATTGATTATTATCAATCAAGCATTCCTGCCAGTTTTGTTGTGGACATGTATTTGCCCTTTTCAAAAAAAAAATTAAGTAAAAATACAGGCAGATGAATAGATTGATTTGAATTACTTTCAGTGGCCACTGTAGGAAGAAATAAAGGGTCCGTGTGAAGGGAAACCCTATCTTTATAGAACATCAAGTATAAAAAAATAGCAGACAGAGCTTGTAGTCTGGATACTCTCCTGGCCAAGTTAACAGCCACCAGGAACAAGGTTTTCCAAGATAACAACTTTAGATCTGACATAGAATGCTCAAAAGGATGGTCTACAAGCACTTGCAATAGAAAAGGTAAATCCCATGGAGGGACAGGGTCCGAACGGAAGGGCTCAGAAGAAATATACCTTTGAGAATAGTTTTGGAAATTTTCAGGGCTGCCAAATGAAAGTTGTTCTTCCCAACATGATCATTAGACATGGCTGCCAACTGTAACTTAATTATAGAATAACTAAAGCCCATTTTAAACAAATCAACAAGAAAATCCAAAACTATCTCTAAAGGAGCTATTCCCCTTGAGGTACAAAGTGCTACCATTTACTTGCATTCACTCTTCTGGTAGACAACTTCTGGGAAGGGAACAAAATGTGCACAACTCTGTCTGATAGCTTGAGATTACTGACCATCAGGGGAACTGGAGAAATCATGCAATTAACTTGAGGGACTGAAGTTGGGTTGATCCAGACTCACTGGATGAGAAATAAGATCTGGACTGGAATCCAGAACCCAAGGTACGTATCCCAGAAGAGGACAAAGAAAGAAGAAACACACCTGATGAGGCCAGAAGGGAGCTATGAGGATCATTGTCACTTTACAATGGGCTGCCTTCGGAAGAAACTTGATTATCACGGGGACTGGAGGATATGTGTATAGGAGACCTGGGGCCAAGCATACAGAAGAGCATCTCTGGGTGACTCTTCAGTGTTGGAAGGGAAAGCAAATAGCTCAGAACATGGATTGCCCCAGCAATGAAAAGTCCAAGCTGCTACCCTCAGATTCAGAGACCACTCGTGAGGAAGAAGAATATTCCTGCTCAGACTGTCTGACAGAATGTTGAACCTCCCTGGGATGTGCATTGCGATCAGAAACTGTTGAGATGAGATCACTCACTGTCAAACCCTCATGGCTTCTCGACATAAGAGGATAAGAACATGACCCCCCCCCACCTCATGCTTCAGATACCATACAACAGATATATTCTCCATCTGGATTGAAAACATAGCACTGGGGAGGGCATTCTGGGAAACCTGCAATGCGAGAAGGACAGCACTCAGCTCCAGAACACTGATGTGAAAACTGGCTTTCATGGAAGATCATGACACTTGACCAATCCTCCCTTTGAAATTCCCCTTCCCCACCCAAGAAAGGAAGCATCTGTGGTGACAGTTGCTGATGGGTAGGGGAGAACATTCTCCTAACCAAGTAACCAAACACAGTAGAGACTGCCAAGAATTATACAGATTTCCACTCCACAACCACTGTAGGTATCCAAACACTTTATTGATTTCTCCAAAAATACAAGTTGAGCACTTTCTTCCCACAATTGGGTCTTCCTCGGAACATTTAACACACCAAACAACTTGCTCTTAAATACCCATAGGCAACTATCCCACCTATTCCAATTAAACAATTAACATCCTAACAGAATACTTAAAGTAATCCTACTCAAAAAAACACATTTACTCAAAAAAACACACAAAACCACATTTTCTCCACTGGGGAAATAACATGGATGGCAACTACTATAAATTCATATCCTAATACTTCAATAAAAAGCTTATATTTATATAAAATGATAACATTTGTTAAAAAGTATTGTTTATACAATTTTTTACATACACATAATAAATTTGAACATTAAAACCTAAAAAATAATAAAATACGTATATGCAAAAACATTCCTCCTTCATACTTCTTGTAACTATGCCTAAATACTAAACAATGTACTTAAAGTGGCTTTGAACAACAAGAAAATGAACAATATATGAATGTGTATAAAATGTATTATACTTGGTTTTAATTTAACCTAAAATGTTTTTAACTTCAAAATACACATAATATGAGCATTTTCATTAATTTCTGGGGACTGGGTGGCATTTAGTCTCAGTTGCTACCTTAGTTCGCATATATCCAAGTGTACATCCAATATTGCCCCTTGAGTGTCCTTGACAATTTGCTGGAGTACTAAAAATTTAAAAAAAGTGTGCCCATTAAATTCCTGTATATGTCTGCTTAAAGCATTAGTAATTTTCTGATTTCTTATATCTAACAGATGCTCCCTCATCCTATCCTTAAATTTCCTGCAAGTCTTACTGACATAGAATGCGGAACACATTTGGCACTTAGCCAAGTAGACCACATTCATGCTATTGCAATTAAAATGACCAGTAATGTGTAATGCCCTGGTGTTCAAAACAAATGTGTCCTTAGTTTCCAGTATATTTTTACAAGTGCCCATTCCACATTTATAATTTCCGTTAATCCTAAACAGGGACAAACCAGTTTGCTTATTCCTTTTGTTGTTATTACTGTTTGCTTCCAACATATTCTTAAATGATCTGTCTTTCCTAAAGACTATTCCAGGTTTTATACCAATTTTTCCAGTAAGACGGTCATCACATGTCAAAACTTTTTATTGAAGTATTAGGATATGAATTTATGGTAGTTGACATCAATGTTATTATCCCAGTGAAGAAAATGTAGTTGTGTGTGTTTTTTGAGTAAATGTGTTTTTTGAGTAGGATTACTTTAAGTATTCTGTTAGGATGTTAATTGTTTAATTGGAATAGGTGGGGTGGTTGCCTATGGGTATTTAAGAGCAAGTTGTTTGGTGTTTTAAATGTTCTGAGGAAGACCCGATTGTGGGAAGAAAGCGCTCAACTTGTATTTTTGGAGAAATCAATAAAGTGTTTGGATACCTACAGTGGTTGTGGAGTGGAAATCTGTATCATTGTTGAGAACAGTCTCCTCTTGGTTACTAAAGGTGACCCTAACCACCACTGAATCTGATTGCGCAAAACCTTTGTCAGTCTTACAAGAAAGTCCACTGGATGAGTCAAATATGACCAGTGCACTGCAAGAATCTACTACAAAGTTCTCATGTAGTACCTTGCTAAGGGAATCAAACTTATGGAAGCTGCTATGTGACCCAAATGTTTCAGAAAAGTGTGCACTGGTGGTTTTGCCTGACCAAGCAAGGATGGTGCCTGGGATCGAAGGTTGATTAATCTGGAACTCAGGAGCTTGGCAATTTGGGAAATGGTATCCAAGTGGCATCCTATTAATTCCAGAGTCTGGACAAGCTGTAGACTTGATTTTTGATAACTGACAGTTATCCCCAAATAGCCACACAACTGGAGTAAGGTATCCTTGACTGTGATTAGAGACACTCTCATGTGGGTAATGAGGAGCCAATCATCCAGGTGTGTAAAGACTTAAAATCCCTGCAGCCACAGCAGACTGCTACCATTGCCTTGCACTTGCTAAACACCCGGGGACAGAGATGAGACCAAATGGAAGGACTCTAAATTGATAATGATTGGCCATCAACCAGAAGCTCAGGAACCTCCTGGATCATCTCTCTCTGTTTTGAAATTATGGTAGATAACCTTCGGGTCTATCGAGCACATCCAATTGTCCTTCCTCAGCAGATGAAGAATGGACTGCATTGTGACCATCCAGATTTTGGTCTGTTTTACAAACAGATTAAATGTACTCAAATCCAAAATCAGCTGGAGGTCCTTGTTCTTTTTTGGCAACAAAAAGAACCATGAGTAGACCCCAGATCTTCACTGATCTAGTGGAAACTTTTGGATGACTCAATTTGTCAGCAACTTCTGAATCTCTTCCTCTGCCAACTGTCTCTGACTGGTGTCTGGGAGACATTTGTGGCTAAAAAAGTGGAATGGTGGAGCCTCTGGATATGACTCATAACACCTATGCATTTGTGGTGATGGCCCCATAAGCTTCTGGATGAAGAGCCAAGTGATACTCAACTTCCTCCAGAGTAGCACAGCTGAGCAACCCCTCAAGAATGCTGGAAGGGCCCTACAGAGAAAGCTCCACAAAAGCCCTGCTTCTGCAGACCATCCCTGCCATGAGGGCAGTGTAAATTATGGTTCCACCCCTGCAGCAGGAAGAACCCGCAGAAAGAGCATCCTGGAAAGACTGCAGCAATTTCCAAAAGAAGAAACATTCGTCCCCCTGCTCATTCTGTGAGAAGGTTCGCTGAAGGATAGCAAAACATACTCTGATGTCAGACAGAATCTTCCCATCTTGTTGTTCCTAGTAAGAGTGTCTTTAATCTTCACCCCAAATACAGACAATCAATCCAATGGGGCATTAATAAAGGTAATCTTGAAGCAGTCCACAAAACTGTACAACCTCATTCAAGTGTGGCGACACACAACAATACCAGTGCCAACCGCTCAGGAAGCTCCATCAGCTGTGTTAGAAATAAGCCCCATGGAGAAGGCTCATAGAGACTGCAGAGTGGACAACTGAGTCTGCAAAGTCCTTTGAACCTCTGAAGACTGCTGTGTCTTAACATTCTTAGTCATTTCAGCCACTATATTGCACTGAAGCTTTGCCAGGTGGGAAAGGTAGTTGAGTGCCCTTAAAGCGAATGCTGCAGAGGTTTAAGAGCACTTCCCTAGCAAATCCAAAGCCCAAGATTTTCTGTTCAGGGCATAGACTGAGGAACTCTCCTCTGGGATGTCCTTCTTTGTGGCAGCTACCACCATGATCGTATCACACACTGTCTCGCCTTCTTGCTTGCATCTACATCTCACACACACACACACACACACACATATGCCCACCTCGCTTTCATCTGCACCACACACACACACAATCTCCCCTCACTGGTACCCCCCCACACACACACAAACACACACACACACACACACACACACACTCCCCCACTCGCTTACATTTCTCACTCACACACATTCCCCTCTCACTTGCATCTTCCTCACACACACATACTCCCTCCTTGCTTGCATCTCCCCACCACACAGAAACATGCATACTCACACACACTTCCCCTCACTTGCATCTCCCACACACACACACACACACACACACTCCCCTCGCTTGCAACTCCCACCCACACACACACACACATATACACACTACTCCTTCACGTGCATCCCCCCACACAAACACTCTCCCCATTCGCTTGCATCTCCCCCATACACACTCCCCCCTTGCTTGCATCTCCCCTACAAACACACACCCATACACACTCCTCCCCTAGCTTGCATCTCCAACACACCACACACACACACACACACACACACACACACTCCCCTCTTGCTTACATTTCTCATGCACACACTCCCCCATGGCTTTCATCCCCCCCCACACACACACACACACACACTCCCCCTCACTTTCATCGCCCAAACACACACAAACTCCCCCTCACTTGCACCTACCCCCCACACACATAAATATACTCACACACACTTCCCCTCACTTGCATCTCCCACACACACACACACATACACACTCCCCCTTACATCTCCACCACACACACAAACACACACACACTGTCTCGCCCTCTTGCTTGCATGTATGTCACACACACACACATACGCCCACCTTGCTTCCATCTCCACCACACACACACACACACACACACTCCCCTCTCGCATCTCTGCCACACAAACACACTTCCCCCTCACTTGCATCTCAGCCACACACACACACACACACCCTCACTTGCATCTCTGACAAACACACACACACACACACACACACACTCCACCCTCACTTACATCACCATCATACACACACACACACACGCACTTCCCCTCACTTGCATCTCCTCCACCCACAGCCACGCATGCACAAACAAACACACACACTCCCCCTCACATGCATCTCCGTCATACACACACACACACACACTCCCCCCTCGTTTACATCTCCGCCCCCACACACAAACACACTCCCCCCTCGATTGCATCTCCCCCTCACACAAACACACACACACACACACACACACACACACACACACACACACACACACTCCCCTCGCTTGCATCTCTGCCCCACACACACACACACACACACACACACACACACACACACTCCACCCTCACTTACATCACCATCATACACACACACACACACACTCCCCCTCGCTTGCATCTCCTCCCCACACACACACTCCCCCCTCGCATGCATCTCTGTCATACACACACACACTTTGCATCTCCACCCCCCCACACACACACACACACAAACACACTCCCCCTCCCTTGCATTTCCACACCACACACACACACACACACACACACACACACACACTCCTCTTGCTTGCATCTCACCCAAACACACTTCCCCATCACTTGCATCTCAGCCACACACACACACACACACACACACACACACACACACACACACTGTGACTTACATCACCATCATACACACACACACACACACTCACTCACTCTCGCTTGCATCTCCACCACACACACACAGACACATACACATAAACA